>NC_056728.1:251065594-251365594 GCF_019279795.1 Protopterus annectens | reverse complement strand
CAATCTTCTGCAAAATATTCAGTAACAGTACTATTAGAATCTGATATGGAAATGTCCCTAACATCCTCTTTAATATATATTTTTTTACTTACCTGATGGTTTTCCCATTTTAAATCAGTTGCATTGTGTTCGTACTCTAGAATTAAGCAGTAACCTACATACAGGTGTAAATAATGCAGAGTTACCAATTACTGATATGTTTTGGTCAGGAAGATAAAACCCAAGTGTTCAAACAAAGGCAGCCTGTGAGTAAACTCTGCATTACCCACACCTAAAAATGAGTTATTGTTATTACAAAATGAAATTATTTAGAAATGAGATATTGTGTTTATTTTAAATAATGTGGTTCTATAGCAGACCTTCTTTGCTGTTCTATCGTTTCTTGCTGATGGGTCTTTATTGGAAGCTTAATGAAATTCTGCATATGCACAGCACTTATACATTAAATTACTGCAGTTGTTGCCACTCCATCATTTGTAGCTTTTACTGTAATGTTTTTAATTTCTGCTGCACAACCTTAACTTCAAAAGTCTGACCACAAATGAATAATGGCAGTCAGGCACTTTCAAAATGGGTACTGCTTAAAATGTTTGTTTCATAGGCAAAGGAAAAGAAATGGCAACAACATTTTTATGTTTTGGTGACAGTGACACTGAAAAGTAGAGATTGCTGCAGCTTAATATATTGTAATAATTATAATTATATTGCATTATTTTAATACTTATACTTTGGATTTACTTAGTGTAACTGTGCTTTTTTAACTTTTAAGTATGCTTCTCTTCCTTGTCAGATTGCTGTTTTTGGAACAAAAACTGCATCGCTTTCCTTTTGTTTTTATTGATTACATATGTCCATCGTGTTTTCCCCCTTTTTAATTTTTGCCTTGCTTTGTTAGTATATAATTCTAAGAATTAATTGTAGCATTGCTGTTAAATGTTGTTTTGTGTACCAGATACTGTTTTTTATTTCAAGTATTAGATTCTTTCTATAGGTAATGCTAGATTGACATGCAACACGCACAGGGAACAACCAGCTGTGATTTGCAGTTTTGAAAATTTGATTGGTTTCTGTTGTGTAATACACAACTATTTCTTGTGGTACACATAGATAACAATTTAACCCTGAGTGTCTTGTCATCAGTCATCCAGTCTGTTTCACTACTGACACTTACAATCATCAGATTTGCCAAAATTGTAGAAACAGTGGCAAGCTACTTTAAAAGATCCAATTGCTATTCCAGGGATAAAAAGAAAAAAAAATGAATATTCCAGGGTAATTCTTTATTGCCACTGCTGTTTTGTCATGTCTTTAGCCCACTAAGCTATCTTATAGATTAGGCTGCAGTTATAGCTTGACTTCTGGTAACCATTCTTGCCCAATGTCATTTTTTTGGGGGGAATAATATAAAACTGTGTAGCTCTTCAGAAAAGTTGCTGGAAGTACAACTACAGATGGTTAAAATCTGTCAGACAATGTAAGTCTGGCATTTTTGCCTTGATATGTGTGAAAATGCAGCAGTCATAGCAAGAAAACTGAAGCATCAAAAAAATTGTACTTAATGCATTGTGATATAAATGAACTTAAACAGTATGTAGTATATAAATATCTGGGAACAGATGAATGATCAGCAATAAAACATGAACAAGTGAGAACAAGGCTGAATGAGGGATATTTTAGAAGACTAAAGCTAATATTGAAAACTGCTTTGACATTTAAGAATAATATTCAAGCTATACGTCATCTACCTCTTCTCAGCTTTGGTGAAAGTAACTAGCCCCAAAAAGCAGTGGACAAGAAAATACTTCATACTTATGGCCCTCCTTGAAATTAGCTATATATATATATATATATATATATATATATATATATATATATATATGGGTCTACTACTAATTACCGACACGACGATTCCCCGACAGAAAACTCACCGACGCCAGATGACCGACAACACACAAACCCGACAACGCAAAACACCGAACACCATTACACCGAACACCATTACACCGACACACGGAACGTAAACAACACGCGACACTACATAGCATACACACTAGCCCTGACCCAAACCCTAACCATAAGGTCCGACACTATCGCACACTTCACCTACCTGCACCCTAACCCTAACTCACTTAACCCACCCCTAGCCCAAGCTCCAACACTAACGCACACATCACCTACCTGCACCCTAACCCTAACTCACTTAACCCACCCCTAGCCCAAGCTCCGACACTAACGCACACATCACCTACCTGCACCCTAACCCTAACTCACTTAACCCACCCCTAGCCCAAGCTCCGACACTAACGCACACTTCACCTACCTGCACCCTAACCCTAACTCACTTAACCCGTCCCTAAACTACAGTCCCTCACTAGCACACACTTACCTTACCCGAACCATACCTCCGACATGAACACACACTCACCTTTCCCACAGCCTAACCCGACATCCCACAATCTCGAGCACTTACCTGACCGCTCCTAACTCCGCCACCATCGCACACTTACCGCGTCGCGATCGCACATTCCCTTGTCGGTCTTTCCGCTGTTGGCAAATCACCCTGTCGGTACACTTACCTGTCGGTCATCTGGCGTCGGTGAGTTTTCTGTCGGGAAATCGTCGTTTCGGGCATTGGTAGTAGACCCATATATATATATATATATATATATATATATATATATATATATATATATATATATATATATGGATTCACTAACTTCAGAAGCCTGAATGATCACAAGCCTGAATTGTATAAGTAGGAAGACGAAAAGCCTGAAATTTCATAAGCCTGAAAACTCAAAAGCCTGAATCCCATAAGTCTGAAAACAGATAGGATACGTATACTGACTGAAGACAACACAAAACGGATTATATTCCACCAAATATACAGAACACAAAAAAATGACACAAAAACACATACAAGACAAAGGATAGTAGTTTTCACCAAGTATGGGCAGGAGGGCAAGCCCCCTGCACCCCCTGCTACACACACACACACACACACACACACATATATATATATATATATATATATACATATATATATATATATATATATATATATATATATATATATATATATATACTCAAAAATTGCACTTCACTACACTAAAGTGCAACCTTGGAGTTGATATATTCAATTAGCGAGGGTGTGGGGGTGCAACCCCCCACATGTGGGATGCAGGGGGGCTTGCCCTCCTGCCCATACTTGGTGAAAACTGCTATTGTTTGTCTAGTATGTGTTTTTGTGTCATTTTTTGTGTTCTGTATATTTTCAGTCTTATGGGATTCAGGCTTTTGAGTTTTCAGACTTGTGAAATTTCAGGCTTTTGGTCTTCCAGCTTATGCAAGTCAGGCTTTTGATCATTCAGGCTTCTGAAGTGAACCTATACATATATATATATATATATATATATATATATATATATATATATATATATATAGGTCAATCATAAGACTGTATACACATTTGTTGAAATTATCAGATGTAAACGCAGTGAAAGTTCTAAACCATGCAGAATGCAAGTCTAAGAAAGCATTGTTGCTAAAAACAGCAGAAACATTTTGGAAAAGAGCAGGAATGTAAATCTAACCAGTAGTAGACAAGAATCAGATATCAACAGAAAGTGTCAAAGTACAAAAGAAATAATGTAAAGGACAGGCAAGAAGAAAAGGAAGGAAAACTGAAAATCCCCACAAGTATGACAAGTACAGAGAACTACTGGAACAGCCACACGTTGATCAAGATGTGACACATTATGGCTAAGGATAGGTGAATTTAAACCAAAAGAATAAAGGTTAATAATGGTGACTCAGCAATGCAGAATACATATATGCAGTTTACAATGTCTATACGAAAAATGTGAGCTACAGATAGATTCTGCAGTACAGAGTTACAAACAGACGCACATCTTTTTGCTGGTTGTGTTACACTGATAGCCAAGGGTCTGTATACTGAAATACAGAATAATGTGGCAAGTATGTTGCACTGGGGAGTGTGCAAACACTGCAGCATAATAGTATCTGAGAAGCATTAGAAACATGAATCTCAAAGAATAAAGTGTAAATAAAGAGGTTCTGATCACACTGGATCATCCAATACCAACAGTTATAAAGCAGAAAAAAGAAAACAAGCTACAGTAGTTAAACAAAAGGACAAGAGTAACATTAATAATTGAAACAGCCACCACTAGTGAGTTTAGTGAGCTGCATGCCAAGAGAAATAGTCAAAGAATACCAGGATATGCAAGCAGAACTTCGAGCAATGTGGAATAAAGGCACCCAGAAAGTTCAAAAAGTAGTACGAGCAACAGACCTAATGAAGAATTTTTCAAGTAATTCCACATGAACTGCAGAAGGAGGCAATTCTGGGTACTGAGATGAGATGTCTTGGCAAACTAATCATACTTTCACTCAGAAATGGCATCCATTCTTGTCACAATACTAGAAATCCTAAACATTTGTAGAAATTAAAAAAAAAAATAAAAATAGTAACTTACAAAGGCAATACTACAAATACAATGATGGAATGTAAAGATAAGCAAAAAGTTTAGTGATGTAAAACAAAAGTAAGTAAAAACAGAGGTGGAAGACTAACAGAAAAGTGAAGAATTCAGTATGGCGCCTTGATACAGGCAATATCATAATATGATGAATCAATGAATCCACTGAGGGTGGCTCAGCATACAATGGGGCACTTTTGGAAAAGACATACCACACAATTAAAATTTGGAACCTTCTGCATAAGACTTAGAATTGTATAGAAAGGGAAAGAGCAGAAAACAGCAAACTGGATGCTCTCAGTGAAAAACATAATGATCTAAAGGAGTCAAAATGTTGGAAGACTGATAAAACAAGTGAACACAGTAACATAAACATAATATTCTACTAAGTAGCTAAACTAATACATAAAAATAAAACTATTAAGACTTCCTAGATAAACAATCTGACTCTGTTCTTGCTCATATCCAAGATAAACTCTATCCTTTAATGTGAACAAGTATATTTTCATTCCTTATACTTCCTTACTCTCCATTCTTCACTTCCTTCCTTCCTTCCTGCTAGCTAATTCTCTTCCCTAAATTTATCTATAAAAATTCCATAAGCATGTTTTCCCTCACTTCATACTGCAATTCATATTTCTATTAGACTAACTTATCTTAACTGTCTAAAACTTCTCTAAATATTAAATGATTGTCATATACCTTCTATTGATATTTAACCATTGTTTTATATTATGTCTAATTTGTTATAATTATTTAAACCACAGATGATTTTGTTTTATTTTTGAAGATTGTAAAATTATGGTTCTTAAAATGTTTTGAATAATTTGGAGCTTTTCTCCCTGTGCCTCTGCTGAAAATGGGCTTCTACTCAGTCATCAAATGTCAATAAATAAATAAATAAAAACAGATAAAATGCTACCACCAAAATACCTTATAAAAAGGGAAGGAAACAAGTAGAACTCTACCATGGAAGAAACACCTACAGAAAAACTATAATGCAACAAGGCAAGAAGTGTTACTATTAGGAGAATATAGAAAAGGGAATAGATCATCAAAAACTCTTTATTTTACATCATCTGCAATAATAAACTGAAAATATCAGGGCATACAGATAGACTTAGAAGGTACATATACAAATGTAATGGAAAAGTACCAAACAAGTAATTTTTTTATGAACCAAAAAAAGTTTTATAATGAAATGATAAAACAAAACAATAGTAACACCTCTTAAAAAAGAAGAAATATATTTTGGAGAAGTATTTTTGAATACCCTGTTGAACATAACAAAGATGTCAAATGGATAGAAGAGTTAAAAGAAGCACTAAGAAATTTTAATATAGAGGATATGAAACAGAATGAAGTAATAACCAGATTAACTGAGACAAAACTAAGAAAAGTTTCTAAACAGAAAACCCCAGCTTTGGATGTAGTACTCAACTTCTGTCTAAAGGTATTAACATCTTTATACAATGAGTTAGCCAGGAGTAAAATTATCTATATGACTATACTGAACAGACACCAGCCTGGTTAATAACAAGAAAAAAAGACATATTCTTCTTTAAGAATGAGCCTGCATATTAAAGTAGTGGATAAGCCTCTAATTTGGTAGTTTACCCTAGAAATGAGCATGACAAGAATTCACTGAGTGTTAGCTACAAGAAAGCATTTTGATCTACAGGAAATAGAATATGAAAAATAAGAAAAAAACATAATTACTTTTTCAAGTTAAACTTTAACTCATGAAGACTGCAAATTTATTTTTTTAAACAAGAAGCATTTTTATTAAATTATCACTTATGACATAGGTAATCATACATTTATATAAATGAAAACAAACCATATTGACATAAAATTAGTTGCAAGCATTTTACATTACAAACCATAATATATATTATAGTAAATAATGTGGGAAGAAATAGCCAGGGAATTGTTATGGCTAGGCTTGTATAGGCCCTAGGGTTGATAGCCTAGTACCAACCTATGAACCTATGACATAATTTTACTTGAAAACATTATACATCACTTATAATATACTCAATCATTGTCAGCCCATTCAATCCTGCCTTCTTTTAAACCTCACCCCCTGCATGTATTGTTCCCACGGTTCCCAATTTTCTAGTGTAATTTGCTCCTACCCTTTTCTAAAGATCTAAATTCCAGTTGTTTTATCTCTGTTACTGTATTCGTTACTTCTAGTACAGCTGGTTTAGATTTTGATTTCCATTTTCTACTAACTGCTTTTTTGGCAGACACCATAATTACACTCAGCAAAGCCTTATATTGGAAATTACTTTTGACTCACTTTTGACCCGGCTGAAGCTAATCTTGAACTAAGCATTTAGAAAATGTATAAAAATGCATTATGCTGCTTGTAATGGTAAAAACATTTAAACCATTATTCTACACTTCATAGAATGGAAAAATGTTGCGTTTCAAACTTGTAAATATCTGCTCCTCAGTACTGACCTCTCTAGTTGCTGTTGTCCATTTAAAATCACTACCACTGTGATTTTTGCTTGTACAGCATCAGTGATTCTTTTACAAGTAATTTGTTTTCTACATGGTTGTGTGACTGCAATATTTAGTTATAGGAGTGCACGAGATCCTGCCCCCTGCAAAAATTGCTTTTTAAGGAATTTGCTAAGCTATATCTTAGATTTGTTCCATCTGGTTGAAGCTGCAGCAGATTTTAGTTTGGGAAACAGGTGAATCTGTAAATTAAGATGGGATTTCTGTCATATGAAATAATTCTAGCCATTTTGAATATATATATATATATATATATATATATATATATATATATATATATATATATACAACCGTGAAACATTTTTTTCATAAATGGTCATGTAAAAAATATTAAGCAATCTTTTGCAACACCCACCAGAAAATCCTTGTGGGTGTAATTGTGCTTGTGTTAGCATTTTGTTTTCCATCTGGCATGGCGCACATTATTTACTCTTAATTTGAATGTCTTCATCTGGCCAGAAGAGAAACTTTATCACCAGTGTTTTTATTTTTTTTTGCACTACCAGGGTAATCTATGCAAAGTTCTTCCAAGTCACTTCTTTGGTTTCTCTGGCGTGATCACATCAATACACCACAGGATGCAGCCATTTTCCTACTGCAAACTGAAATCTCCTTTCTTGGGACATGTTCAAGGAGCTTGGCAGCTGTATAATTGTTTCTTGGAGTGCTGATGCTGCAAAGTAATTTCACTGAAAACCACTTTGAGTGGTAATGGACTTTGCACTTTTCTCCACTGCTGTATCACAACAGAATTGGTGTGTGTGTGTGTGTGTGTGTGTGTGTGTGTGTGTGTGTGTGTGTGTGTGTGTGTGTGTGTGTGTGTGTGTGATTGTTGTTAAAAAAAAAAAACATTCCTCTGATTTAAATTTAAAACATAGTGGATCAGTCCAGAACCTGGGGTTACATTTTTTTATATTAATATTGCAGTAGGAATTATGAAATCATTCCTCAGATTATAAAAAAAAAAATACCCATGCTTCCTTTTCCATTTGTGTTACCTTCACCACACATCTACTTTTTTCACCCGTTTCTTGACTTTTCACAATTTCTAGCAAACACTGCCCCATCTTTACCTGAGCCTTATCTCTCTTAATATGTTCAATTCTCTGCCATTGTATACGCATATCCTTCACTTTTATTCGAAAAGGTTTCCTTTATTTTTCTTTAGTAAGATGTTTTATATATATCCCACATTACCTCTGTTCTTTTATTGCAAGTATGTTGTCAGTCTTCCACTTTTTAGTTATTGCTTTCTTTGTGACAATTGATAATAAGGAAATCAGTGCTTTTTTAAGGGACTTGATTTTGGAGTAATTTATATCTGGTCAATAAATAGTTTTTCCTAGATATTTGTGATGTACTATCTGTTAACCTGCTAGTTATTCTATCCAGTTCTTCTATTAGATCTTTCAATTTATTATATTCCCAGAAAATGTTTCCAGTCACTGACTGCATTTTGGGTACACTCCAACATAGTTTTTGGCCCCTCTGTAGATATAGTGAAGCCTATCTGGTATATATTTAGCCAGACATTTCCAGCTAAATGTCTGAAATGTCATAGTTTTTCTCACATTTTGCCTCAGTTTTCTTCTTAGCCTGTTTCATTAAGTATTTTCCCAGCTCTCTACCAATTTTCATCTTGCTTTATGTCTTGTGTCACTCATCAATGCTTTATATTGTCTACTTAGTCATTTTTCCTTGCCTCTATTTGCATTTCTACTTATCTTGGCATTTCTATTTTCTTCTTTTAGGTTTCTGCATCATATTTTGTTAACTTTAACAGCCCTCTATATTGTAACCATTCTGCCTCTTTTATTTCATATTGGTCTAATTATTTGTTCCAGCTCATCAAGTCCCCTTCTCTTCTTAACTGTACCCCAGTATTTAGTACTGGGGGAATTGCTCACTAAGTATTTAGTACTGGGGGAATTGCTCACTACCACTTTGATTTGATATTGATTTATTTACCTCAGACCCTGGGCTCCCATTCCTATGGAATTTATTTCAAAAATCCACCAACATTTTCCCATCTTCCAAACCTCTTTCATTATTAGTTTAATCTCTGATAAAATCCCTTCTCTTTTCTCATTATGTAGCAGGTGCCTCTATAGTCCTATAGCATTCGCTAATCCCTGCAGGGTTGCCCCAGCTAATATTATTGTTTTCCAATTAAAAATGTATTTCTTATACTAAAGCACTTAAAGTATCCATATTTGTGATGTGTTATAGTATTCCTCTAAGTCTGGAACATTTACTCTGCCTTTTTCTAATATTTTTGTCATTAGCTACCAGTCCAGTCTAGCTTCCCCCAAATATATTATCTCTCTTCTTAATGCTAACTCTTCCTTCCCGTTTTGAGTAACTGACCTACATAAACTATCAGAGGTGTTATAAACATTTTTACAGGTAACATTCTGTGGTCTAGATCTACCTTTTTCATTTCCCATCTTCTAAACATTCCTCTTATTTTTTCTCTTGAATATCCTTCCACATTTCCTGAAAGGATTCACTTGTTTTGTTCTTAAGCCAAACCTCTAAATATTTGAGCCTGTTGTGGCCTCATAGATAGGGGTAGTCCTGAACCATGTTAAATGAAGCTGCATAGTTTATATATAAAGTCTTTGTTTCCTCTTCATTCATTTTACATCCTGCTATGTCAGTATAGTCCCGTAACATTGAGAACAGTATTAGTATGTCCAGATGTAGGTTGGTTAAAAGTAGTACAACATCATCAGCAAAAAGGCCTAGCTTTTGTTTTTTCACTTTGTCCATTCAACCGTGTATTCAAGACTGTCTTTTTTTTTTGTGCCAATGGCTCTAAGTACATTGCAAATAACAAAGGTGACACAGGGCATCCCTGTTTGGTGTCTCTCTTTATTTCAAACTGCAATGACAGAAAACCACTGATTTTAATACTGGTTGCTGTGCCTTTGTACATATTTCTTAATAGTTGGATAAGACTGTAAGGAATTCTCATCTTTTTTTGTAAAATATATCCATAGGTAATTCCAGTGGACTCTATCAAATGCTTTGCCAGTGTTTAGCCACAGCAAAGCCTGCTCTTCCTTACTAAGTTATGCTTCTCTTTGTATCAAGTCTACTAGCAGTATATAATAAAGAAGTTATGTACTTATCATAACATTGCATCTGTATTGTCAATTTTTAATTTTTCCTCACATATGGGTTTGGATCTGATCCACTGGATCCGACTCAGCCATTACTAATCTCATGACAACCAAAAAAGAGCTTGGACACCTCCCCTTACCCATAATGTACCTCTCCCTACTACCTCAGATCTCCAAACGAAGAACATAGAGAAAAAAATTAAATGGAAAAGGCTCATAAGGAGACTGTTTCTGAGTATGGAGGAAAATAACCTAAGCAATAAAATTATGTTTCCCACTCTACCAAAAGCAAAGGGTTGGGGGCTTGGAGGGAGGGGATGTGAGAAGAAATTAAAAATCGGCAATACAGATGGAACGTTATGCTGAGTACATAACTTCTTTATTTGATATTGTCAATTTTTCATTTCGTCCTTACATATGGGAGAGAGTCCCCTGCTACTTTTATCCCTGGTGGACCCATGGAAGGATGTTTCTCAGAACCATCAAACCAAAGGAGGCTCTTCCCCTGGAGACCAAATACAATTTGTAATGAGTGATAAAAGTATGATGATTAGCCAATGTGGCTGCTGCACTAATTTCATCCATGGATGCATTAGCCTGAAAAACTGCCAAAGTGACCATGGACCTAGTTGACTGAGCTATAACAGGTTTTGGAAGATCTATACCTTGTTTGGTGTAGATGAAGGAAATGCAATCTGACAGCCATTTTGCTAGAGTAACTTTGGATACTGACAGACCCCTCCTAGGGCCTACAAAGGAAATAATTAACTTGCCTTCCTAAAATCTTTTGTCGTGTGCAAATAAAAATGTAATTGCCTATGGACATCCATCAAATGCAGTACATATTCACCTTTGTTGCTGAAGTTAGGGAAGAAAACAATCAATTAATGGTTTGATTGATATTAGTCTCTGAAACAACCCTAGGTTGAAAGGAAGGGTTGGTTTGCAAGGAAACTCTGTCTTTATGAAAAATCAGGTACAGAGGTTGGGAAGATAAGGCCTGAATTTCTGATATTCTTCTTGCAGATGTAATGGCCACTAGGAAGATGGTCTTCGAAGACACAAATTTTATATTACATGTTGCTGCAGGTTCAAACAGGGACTGAACAATAAGGCATAGTGCCAAGTTTAGGTCCCATGGAGGAGAGCAATCTTTGTGAGGTAGCCTTAGAAACAGGGCCCTTTTTAAGAAGGTTTTGCAAAGTTTGTGGGAAATCACAGACAAGTTATCTTTCCCAATATGAAAATCAGAGATAGTTGCTAATTGCACTTTAATTGTAGAAACATCTGCCCCATTGTCAAAGAGGTGAGCCAAAAATTCTAGAATGGCGTGGATAGGTGCTATGAAAGGATCTACATTATGTTGAGCCCAGATTACAAACTTCTTTTATTTGCTCCTATAAAGTTTTTGAGTGGATGGCTTATTGGAGGATAGCAAAATATGACAGACTGGGGGAGGAGAGCATAGGCTGTCTGGCTGTCAGTGGAATTGAAGGAATCAAGCCGTCAGCTTGAGGTTGGAAAGGTTGGGATGAATCATTCCTGTTGTTTATGACAGGAGGTCCGGAGTGGCTTCCAGAATCCAGGTTTTTTTCTGTAAATGAGGCCAGGGAAGGGTAACTAGACTTTTCGAGGCCAAAACTGGGCAATGAGGATTACTGTTCTTTTCAATCTGTTTGCTTTCTGAAGAAATTTGGGGATCAAGGGGGTAGGGAGAAAGGCATACAGGAGACCGGGAGGCCTATCATGTATGACAGCGTCCCTTGGGGATTCTCCAGCTGTGGAGATTAGGGAAAACTAGCTGCTGCATTTGTTGTTCAGAGGGGATGCAAAGATGTCACAGCAAGGCTGGCTCCATCTGGAGAAAAATTCTTCCTCTACTCTCTGGTTGAGGGACCACTCATGAGGCATGAAAATGTATCTGCTCAACTTGTCTGCTATTACTTTGGACTTTCCTAGGATGTACATTGCTACAAGAAAGCTGTTGGATGAGATCCCCCATTACCACACTCTGAGCGCTTCTCGACACAAAGGGTATGATCTGGTTCCTTCTTGCTTGTTTAAGTACCAGACCATGACATGTTGTCCGACTGAATTGCCACTGCTCCCAGAGAAAGCGCAATCTGAAAGGCCTGCAATGCTAGAAGCACTGCTCTCATCCCCAGGATGTTTATGTGCAAATTGGCCTCGTTGGCAGACCAGGTACCTTGGACCATCTTCCCTAGGTAATGCCCCCCCCAATCTGGGAAGCATCCGTGGTGACCATGGCCTGTGGTTGTGGGGTAATAAAAGTTTGACCTTATGTTAATTGAGCAGAATTAATCCACCATGACAGGGCTCTATTGCAGGTATGGATAACTGACCACTGAGAAGCCAGAAGATATTGTAGTATTCACATGTGGAATCTTGCCAGTGGAATCAAGACTATAGCTGCAGTCATTGAACCTAGAACCTGTAAGACATGACGGGTGGCTATCTTCTTGTTCTGTTGCAATCTGTGCCTTTGGTGCCTGACTGTCAACACTCTAGAGGGTGGAAGTTTTGCAATCATCTGAGTCGGGTCCAGAACTGCTCCTATAAACTCCAGTGTTTGATAAGGGTCCAAGTGAGATTTCTCGTAATTTATGGATATACCTAGCACTGTACAGATTTGGATAACAGAGTCTCTTGCTCAAGTAAGTAGATGCCTGGTCAGGGCAGATATGAGCCTGTTGTCCAAATAGGGAAACACACAGAATCCTTGTTAGCCGCTACCACTGTCGTGCATTTAGTGAACACTCTGGAGACAGTAGTGAGACTAGAGGCAGTGCTCTGAACTGGTAATGACTGGCTCGCAGCAGGAAGCCTAGGTGCCTTTTGGATCATCTGTCCATCTTTATATGGTAGTACGCATCCTGAAGGTCTATGGAGCACATCCAATCCTCTTGTTTTAAAAAAGGTAGTATGGACTGTACCATGACCATTTGGAACTTGTAGCTTTGAACTGACTTGTTTAATCTGCTGAGATCCAGAACTGGTCTCCAATAACCTGTTTTCTTTGGAACTAAAAAAGAATCTTGAGTAACGTCTGAATCTTCTTTGGTCTGGGGGACCTCTTGGATGACTCTTTTGTCCAGCAGTTTTTGAATATGAATGACTGTTTGATCCCTTTGACTGAGTGGAACATCTGAGATTTTCCTGTTCAGGGAGGGGCTGGTGGGAAAAAGGGATTAGATAACCTCTGGATATTATCCTCTGCACCCGTGTATTGGTGGTTATTTTTAGCCAGGCTCTCCAGTGCAGGGATAGTCGACCCCTGATTGCTTCTAGAGGCAAGCAATCAGGCCTCCTTTCAGGAGCTCTGGAAGGGTCTTCCAAAGAAGGGCTCTCAGGACCCTTGGTTCTGTGGGCCTCCTCTGCCACGAGGGTGGCATCTTCTGGAATTGTCCCCCCCCCTCTTCCCCTGGGGGAAACTCTCTCCACGTGTGTCCTGATAAGACCCTTGTGATTTCCTGAACCACATTTTACCACCATCTCTCTGACCCTTAGGGTAAGGTCTTTGAGGGGTGGAAAAACGTATGCCCACAGCGGAAAGGGTCTTACCATCCTTTTCACACCTGGATAATGTATCTTTGACCTTAGGACCAAAAAGGGTAGTGCCATCAAATGGAGCATTGACAAACAAAGACTTAAAAGGCTCCACAAAGTCGGTGTATCTAGGATGCCTTCTCATAGATATGCTGGAAACCATTGCTCTGCTCATTCCCTCTTGCATGTGCGATACACCTTGTGGAAGAATTAGCTACAGAATGTAGGGTTGCCAGTTGGGAAGCAACCTTTTTCCTTGGGCTCCCTCAGCTATGGCTTCTTCAAGGGTATCTGATAGCTCCTTGAGATCTGATCAGTCAAAATTGATTGAAATGGGAAAGGTAATTCAACGATCGTAAGGCAAAAGTCGCTGAAGAAAAAACTTGCTTCCCGCATCTATCCATCATCCTGGAATCCTTATTAGGAGGATGATTAGTGGAACTCTCCTCCAATAGTTCCTTTTAGGTAGCTGCCTCCATGACTGTGGCATCTACTACAACTCCTTTTGTCCAAAACGTCTTGTCAGCTGGAGCAATGATTATCTTGTTTGGTCTCTGGGGGGGGATGGTTTGATGGAATCTGCTCTCCCACACCTGCAGAGAAATCAATTCTATGAGCTCATTGGTGGGCAGAGTGACCCAAGAGGTAGATGATCAGGATCCAAAGGCTGCCAGATACATCAACTCCTCAGGAAAAGGATTACTGGACTGCCAGCCACCTCTTTGTTTTAAAATCTCCAAGATGTCCCCAACAGAAACATCCTCAGGAGGTGACAGTGGGGATCCTTTTCCCTCATTGAGGTCAGTGTCTTCTGTGGCTGACTCCTCAGTGGAGTCCAAATGCATTTTCTTACAAGACCTCTTTCAAGGGACCTTCTCAGCGGGATACTCTGGGCAGGCATCAGAAGAGGCAGGGGTATCCCAATGGGTATCCTGGAGCCTAAGGTCCTGTTGTCCCTGTGGAATGTCCTAATCAGAAAGTGTGCACAGAAGGTGTAGATGGGGTTGAGGATGGTGACTTCCTAGTCGCAGTGGCAACTATAGCCCTCTCTAGAGCTCCAAAGGCTGACTGCTTCTGAGTGGAGAGGGACTCTGGCTCTGACAAGCCATGCCTGTGAGACATCCATGGTAGACGTTGCCACCGAGCTCAATTGCATGGAAACCATGATGTGCATAGACTGCTCAGAAGGTCTAGAAGTTGAACACACCCATGGCCCACAAGGCTCACTATGGCTCCAAAAAGGCCAAAGAGCTCTGAGCAAAGGTCACTCTGAAGAAAAGGAGACCCTTGGATCCAAACTGGAAGACACCAGGTGTATTGGATCCAATAACTCTGAGGCTTCTCCTGAAGTCAGAGGAGGAATCAGAGGGGGAGTGGACGGCTTGGATAAACCTTGGACTGTTTAAGTCTGAGCTGAGCGGGACTTAGTAATGCCCTGTGCCTACAAAAGTTTCTGGACCATCCATTCCGTGTCTTCTTCTGTAAGGCTTCTGGTAAATGGGAAGAGGACATGGAAGGAGACTTAGACCTGCTCAGGAAAGGAGACAGCACCCTCAGAGGCACAGAGTCTATAGATAGGGAGTACCGAGACCTTGCAGAGATACAATAGGTTTAAAGGGACTGGAGTTTGGATCTGTCTGCAACAGCTCCAATCTACTGTTACCCAATAGACTCAGACCCGAAGAAGCTGAATTCAATAAAGGGGTGCTCAGTACTGAAGGTTCTGACCCAGCTACTGAATCAGCAGGTTAAGAAGTTTTAGGTCTCAGCTCCAAGGAATCTGTTGAAGCTGAGGAAGGTATCTTCTTCCTTCTATCTGAACTGTTGGAGGAAGAAAAATAATCAGGGCTCAAATGAGCTGATTTAGATTTAGCCACAGATTTGGGGTCACTACCATAGATGGCCTCACCAAAGGATGATGGTAAAATGCCCCTCAAAATAAGTTTATTTTTCCTTTCAACCAGGGCCCTGTGGTTAAAAGAGTGGTAAATAGTACAGTCTTCCTGCAGATGGAGGGGGACCCAGGCAGTAGATGCACAAGGTGTGCAAATCACTGAAATGAATTTTGTGACCGCACTTTGCACATTTTTTAAAGCACGCTAGCCTATCTTGTTTCTCAGCCATTTAGAAAGATAAATGATGGCAGAGATATACAACACACACACACAGACACACACACACACACACACACACACACACGCACACACACACACACACACACACACACACACACACACACACACACACACACACACACACACACACACACAGTGAATCCTCACAGAGATAGGGAAGAAAGAAAAAATACAATAAAAAGAGAGAAACTTTTTTTTTTTTTGGAGAAGGAAAGGAAAGGGCGGGAGGTTAAGGCTACTAATGATAGTAGCGAGGTTACTGTATGGGAGAGAAAGGAAAGAAACCTAATAAAAACGGTTACTGCTGGGAAAAAGAGAGTTCAGAGTAAAGGGGAGGGCAGGAAAACTAATCAAGCTACCAATGGTTAAAGAAAACGAAAAGGATTGTGAAAAAAACTGTAAATATGACCTGACTGTCCAAGAGCAGAAGGTTTAGACCACATCTTCGTGAAGCAGCAAACGAGATCCGAGGTAACACAGAGAGATGCATTATGGGTAAGGGGAGGTGTCTAAGAGCTTTTTTGATTGACATGAGCTTAGTAATGGCCGAGTCAGATCCGATGGATCATATCTGAACCCATATGTGAGGATAAAATGAAAAACTGACAATATCAGATCAAATGTTTGTCTGCCCTTTACAAACTCGCAGTGGTCAAGTTCTATAAGCAAGTGATTAGATTTGCCAGTCTGTTAGCTATTATTGACATAAAGAACTTACAGTCATGGTTTAGAATTGTAACTGGTCTATAGGATCCTGGGTTTGCTGGATCTTTACCTTCTTTTCTTATTCCTGTTATTACTGCCATTTTCCATGGATCTAGTGTTTCCTTTTCTATCAAAATGTCATCAAATAGTTAATCCTAGAGCAGGATTATATTCTCTCATCCTCTTTTCTGAACTTCTATAAGCAGATGATCATTCCCAGTGGATTTACCCCATGCTAAATTATTCTCTTATTTCTTGCTCTGAGGTGGACTGGATTAGTGATCAACGTTCCTTTCTATGAGACACAGTAAATTTAGATCTTGCCAAGTACTATTCTCTGTTTGTTTTCCTACTGACTTTATCTCTTAATATTGTAACTTATTCCTTGTTGAATGTCAGTAATTTCTCCCAAAATATTCCTTAATTCTGCCTTCCCAGTTCTTGGTGGTATGTATACATTTCCTATACTAGTCCTGTGTTGTCACCAGTTTCCTGTAATCAGCATATAGCTCCCTTTGTCTTTTTCACTATCTTCTATTACTAATCCCCTGCCCTTTCTCATGATACTAATTCCTGTTTTTCCTTCCTTGATGTGATTCTGCATAATATCCTTTTCCCCACTTATTTTTTATTATCTTTCAGTTTCATTTTTAATTACATCCATTTCCTGTCACACTCTTAGTGTATATGTGTGTTTGTTTATATATATATATATATATATATATATATATATATATATACATATATATATATATATATATATATATATATATAAAACTTCTGCGCTGGTACAGCGGTAGCGTTGTTGCCTCACAGCAAAAGGTTCTCCTGTTCAATTCTCGGCTTGGGTTGGGAGTGCCGTCTGTGTGGAGTCTGCATGTCCTCCCCGCGGTCGAGTGGGCGTTCGGAAGACATGCGTTGAATGGGCATGCCTTCATTGAAGGTTGGGCATCGGGCTGGTAACTCGACACCATAAAAATCAACTGCCAATCATTAGCGGACCAGAGTTTCACTGTGGTGACCCCTAACCGGGAAAAGCCGAAAGACAAACAACATATATATATATATATATATATATATATATATATATATATATATATATATCACTTTATAATCTCAAAATACTAAAATACTGACTTTTAGTAATTCGATACTATAAAGCTGAAAGGCTAAAAAACTGACACCCACAACTGCGAAATTCAAAATCGCGATCATTCACATACACACACCACCACAGAAACAAGCACACATACACCTACCTAATGACACTACAACAAATAAAACAACAAACACAACATAACAAACAAACACACCTACCTTACCTATAAGCAGGGGGGCAAGCCGCCCTGCACCCCCCACACAGCCACTACTTATATATACTATCTCCAAGGTCGCACTAAGCACACAAAAACATAATACTCACCACTACACACACTCACACACACTAAAATCCCTACACAATACCCTTACAAGAACACCACTTACCTGAATCCCCACCGCACATCACGAACACTACAACATGAAGGCAGATTCAACATTTCCACATTCAATATTATGCAGTTTCGCGTGACTGCACTTTCGACTGTATAGTTTTTAGTTATTTACGAATAAACCTCTATGTATATTGGGAAAAGCCCTGACTGCTGTCTGCTCCTCTTCCATTGTCTCTTGCCTGTGTTACCCTGCTCTTCTTGTGCTTACGGCACTAGTATCTAGGTACCTAAAGGACCCTCTCAAAATACCTGCGGTTTACCTCTCAACCTATTACCCTGCAACTCTCTTTCAAGGATTCAAGAAATTACCCTGCTCTTCCTGTGCTTACGGCACTAGTGTCTAGGTACCTAAAGGACCCTCTCAAAATACCTGCAGTTTACCTCTCAGCCTATTACCCTGCAGCTCTCTTTCAAGGATTCAAGAAATTATCCTGCTCTTCTTGTGCTTATGGCACTAGTGTCTAGGTACCTAAAGGACCCTCTCAAAATACCTGCGATTTACCTCTCAGCCTATTACCCTGCAACTCTCTTTCAAGGATTCAAGAAATTACCCTGCTCTTCTTGTGCTTATGGCACTAGTGTTTAGGTACCTAAAGGACCCTCTCAAAATACCTGCGGTTACCTCTCAGCCTATTACCTTGCAACTCTCTTTCAAGGATTCAAGAAAGTACGTTTTGCTGAATAATTCCTGTAAGTAACAATTCTCCACCATTGGATCATAGCTACAGGTGTTAAAGCTCTTCCTGAGCCTGGACAGCCAGCAGCCTCTACCCCTAACCCCCTCCTTTTCTATACCCTAACACCCACACCCGATAATCCATAGTAACCTCTTCTTCTAACACCCACTCCTCCTCAGTTTTACTCTAGCTAACTCCCTTCTCTTATTCTTCCTGCAATATCGGACCTATCCACTAGGTGGCACCCTTATCTCTGCCTCTTTCCTGCTTATCCTCTGTTATTCTTAGCCTACTTACCTCAATGTAGCTGTTATTTCTAACATAGATTTTCTCCTCTCACTTAACCCTTCTTTACTACTGTCTATAACTACCATTCTAGGCTCACATATCACTGTCTTTCCCACTTCTGACTTATCAAACATACCTTCTGTAGTCGGTACCACTAATTGTTTCTTTTCTAGCTGCTTTGGTACCTGTCTTCTGCTAAGGAACCTATTTCCTTCTTACCTTTATCCTGCCTGTCTCTCTCCCTGTCCTTTTTTGTTCCTGCCCTTGCCATTCCTACTTCTCTTGCATCCTATTCCATTTTCTCATTATGCAGGATGTCCAATCCTCTTTACTGAGATTGTCTGTCTCTTGCCCCTCCTACCTGTCCCTGCTTTTCCACTTAATCCCCTCTCCTGTCCACCTTTTTTCTCTGGACTCTCATAAATACCCTGGGTTTTGTGCATGCCATCTCTATTAATTGGGAAAGCTCTGGCTGCTGTCTGTTCCTCTCCCGGTGTCTTTGCCTGTGGTATGTAACGGGCTTGCTTACTGTTTTTTTTCATGTTATTATGCTTACTGATGCACTTGCTTGTTGTTTTTACTTGTTTAATTGGGAACTGCAAACCTAATAACCATCTCCTTATCTGCTGCATCTGAAATATCTGTTGTATGCTTGTCCTTTAATGACCCAAGCCTGCTGTTGTTATATTTGTTTCTGCTTATGTTCATAGGTTCATAGGTTCATAGGTTCATACTAGGCTATCTGCCCAAGGGCATTTATAAGCCTAGCCCATAGTTATGTGGCTTTCGCCACCCCTTTAGTCTGAATAAAAACGATGCCTATCATTTTGCTGTGCCTCTGTCAAGCAGTGACGCTGAAGTAATCCCTGGGGTATATCTGCAATCTCCCATCCATTGGTCAAGATTCCTCTTGAACAAGACCAGAGAGGTGCTCTGCCTCACATGTACCGGGATTTTGTTCCACAGCATAGGGAGTCTCTGGGTGATGAATCTGTCCCTCCAGCACGTTCTATTTATAACCGTGTCAAGGTTTAAGTCTCCCGCCCTTGTGGTTCTGAGGGATCTAGATTTTTTGAGGTGAAGCATATTCATCAAATCTGGGTTTGACATGGCCTTATATGTCAGGCACAGGTCACCTCTGAGCAAGCGGTATGAGACTGAATAGAGCTGGAGTTCTTTCAGTCGGGCAGCATAAGACATATTTTTGAGACCCTTTATCCTTTTGGTGAGGAACTTTTGGGGCCTTTCAAGCTGCAGCAGGTGTCTGGTCAGATACATTCGACGGGCATTGTACTCAATCATAGGTCTAATAAGTGATGAGTACAGGGGGACGATGACCTCCCTTGATCTAGATGTGAATCCCTTCATGATCAGGTGGGTGATATAGAAAGTTGTACATCTGTTATTGGTTACCTTGCTTCTCGCCCCACTGTAGAGCCTTTTTACATCATGCTAGTTCTCTACTGACTTGTGTTAGGGGTGATAGGTTTGTTGACTTGTGTTAGGTTTGATTTAATTTAGCTCCTGATTAGTGAACTGGGTACAGCTATTATGCATTACGTATGATAGTGGTATTATTTATGAGCATGCCTTACTTATGGTACATTCACAAGCCTGAAACGGTTTCTCTTGTACTACGCCACCCACGTGGAGATACCTTGAGTACTTAGAGCTAACTTTCATGCCTAGCTGTGCTAGGTCTCATATTGGTTTTGTGTTTGCTCTATTCTACTGTCTCTGGAGGATTAGTAAGCCGTTATCGGCTATTCTGCTACTCCGCTCTCCTACCCTACCCCCAATTCCCACCCACCCCAGGGGCTCTAAACTTATACTTACTAGCCACACCCCTTCCTCTTCCATTAATCTCAAGGTACGAAACCATTAGCCATCTTCTCCCTTTCCCACCTTCTCTAACCACTCCCCTTCTATCCTACCTCACACTTCTCCTCCCTCCATCCACACCTTGTTTACTCCCATACCTACAACTCATCTAACACCTAATCCATTCCAATGTATAAACTTCCCACCCCAATATGTTTCCAGCTATTACTCATTCTTTTACTTCTACCACCTTTAACCTTTGCCTATTTGTTCATCTCCTATCAACACCCACTTTATCCACACCTTTTCTTCCCTAATAAGCTAACCAACTCTCCTTCCCTACCAGTCCTTTACAACCATGCTAACATAACATCTATATGCAGCCACCTACTAGCAAAATATCATAGATCACTACACATTAGATATAGCACACTATATCTCAAAAAGACTTTACTCCTGAACTCCAAATCCCTAAATCCAAACCTTCAAAGACAACTCCTTTCTTTAATAGATGAAGACATTCACCCAAACCCAGGCCCAACAACCATTCCTATCACTCTGCATAACCTCAGCCATTCAACTTCTTATAACCTTACCAAACCTTCAAACTCACTCCTTGTAGCTCATCTCAATATACGTAGCATTAACAACAAAGTAGCTCCACTCCATGCTCTCTTAGAAGTCTACTCTTTTGATATCCTCTGCTTAACAGAAACATGGCTAAAACCTGGTACCAAAGACAATGAAATCATCCCATCCGGATATAATATCCTGAGATTTGACCATGGAGCCAAGAAGGGTGGGGGTAGCTATTCTCTTTAGATCTGGGTTACAATTAACTGCATATGACTGTAATCTACCTCTAGATTCCAATGCTGAAATTCCTATCTCCAAACTTCAACTCCACAAAGCCAAATCTATCTATATTATCTATATCTATATACCTCCCGGTAATAACAATACCACCCTAGAAAACATTATTTGCTGGCTATCTCAACACCTGCCACAATAAACCATTATCCTAGGAGATACAAACATTGATTGGAATTCCTATAGCAGCAGCCTTCCTACCACCCACATTAACCTATATGGCTTTTCACAAACCATTACCTCTCCTGCCAGGATAAACAAATCTAACAAGAAAGAAAGCACATTAGATTGGATTCTAATAAATAGCCATCCTCAGGTTTATGAATCTGGTACCCTCCCTGATGATATAAGTGACCATTCACTTACCCACATCATCAGGCACAAAGCCAAAGCTCCCATACCAACCACTATCAGAAATATTAGATCCAAAAAGAACTTTAACCCTGACCTGTTCCAAAGTGAACTAAGAGCATGCAACTGGTCTCCCTTAAGTTACCTCTCTCTAGAAGAAGCTGTTAAATACTTCAATTCTAAATTCCTAGCCATACTTGACCACCATGCACCAACCCATTTGATTAGAATCAAGACCAAGTCCACCCCTTGGCTTTCTAAAGAAACCACACATAAAATTCATCTCAGAAATAAATACAGGGCCAAATGGAGAATGACTAAGGACCCTGTAGACCAACAAAATTTTAGACATCTAAGAAATGATACTAAGAAAGCTATACTGTCAGATAAAAGAAACTACTACCAACAATTTCAGCAGACTAATCAAAACAACCCCAAAAAATTCTGGGCTAGTATTAACCAATTACTGCATCCCGGTCAATCCACTACTCCAAATCCTCTAAATACTGACCAAAAAAATCCCATGCATACTGCCAATGCCTTTAATACTTTTTTCACTGATGCCATCCAAACACTGGCTTGCCAGCTATCCCCGAATAGCTTCACTGTTCCTTCCTTTAACACAAGCCCACCCCCTCCTTTTTCTTTCCAGCCAGTCCCAACTACACATATTCTAACCCTCATCCAAAAAACTAAAACCATGCTCTCCTTCAGCTGACCAACTACCTGCTGAATATCTACAGAAATCAGCCAAGGCTATTGCCTACCCCATTTCTATTCTTATCAATAGAACTATTACTGAAGGTCACATCCCTAGCATATGGAAAGTCTCCCATATTATCCCTCTCCATAAAGGTGGAAACTTCACTGACTTCTCCAACTATCGTCCCATAGCCCTTCTTTCTCCTTTGGCAAAGATCATGGAGAAATGTAACCATAGGCAATTACTTGACCACCTAATCCAAAATAACTTACTTTCTAGTTGTCAACATGGTTTCCGACCTCCCCACAGCACAACCACAGCCCTCCTTTCCTTTACTGATTACATTAACAAAAGCCGCAACCTTAATATGCTTTCCTCTCCATTATTTATCGACCTATCGAAAGCTTTCAATATGGTTAATCACCAAATTCTCATAAATATCCTTAAATCCCTATCATTAGACACCCTCTGTATAAAATGGTTTCAGTCCTACTTAGGTAAAAGACAACAAGCTGTGCTTTGGCATAACACTCTTTCTTCCCTCCTGCCTGTCATCCTTGGTGTCCCTCAAGGGTCCATACTAGGGCCTCTTCTTTTCCCCATATTTATCAATGACCTCCATCAAGCAATCCCTCAAGCTACATGCGTACAATATGCAGACGACTCCACTCTTATATGCTCTGCCACTTCCACTTCTGACCTCCACTTCCTTACCCAGAACATATTTAACACAGTTGAACAATGGTTCACACAGCGATACCTTCTCTTGAACCCCCATAAAACTAAACTACTCCTTTTCAGTCCTACTCTTAAGTCCTCTCCTATTGATTTTTCTGTCACATCCACTAATGGCACCATTATATCTCCTGGCCCCACTACCAAACTACTAGGAATCACCATTGACAATAACCTTAACTTTGACGTCCACATCAACAGTACCATAAAAACTGTCAATAAAAATCTTGGCTCTCACTACAGGATTAAACCCTTCCTTTCACCGACTGCCAGAAAAACTATTGCACACACTCATCTAATCTCTACTCTTCTCTATGCCTCACCCATTTTTATTAACCTATCTAAGAATAACCTCAACAAGATGGAAATCTCCTATAATAACATAGCCAGATTTGCTACTGGCAACCCTTTTAGAACCCACCATTGCCTTAACTTAAAGCAGCTTGAATGGCTGGAACTACAGAATCTGATTAAATACCATCGACTCACTATTGCCCATAAGACTCTTTATCAACCTTCCAAAACTCCTAATTTAACTACCCTCATAACCCCCTACAATAACCTGAAGTCCTTGCTTTCCTCTCAGAAATGTCTGGTAAACACTTCTAAATCCAAAAATAGAGCTGGTGATTCTCTCTTCTCTAATTCAGCTTGAAAATCCTGGAACCTTCTCCCCAGTGACCTGTCCTCACTTTCCCTTATTGCGCTCTTCAAAAAAAGACTGAAACTTCACCTCAGAACACACTGGTTATGCCCCTGTACTAAGCCAGACTAGTTACCCACCCTAACCTAAATATCCTCTGCTTGCCCTAAACTTCTCATTAACTGTTTCCATTTACCTCCTTAACAACTTGTTACCTCTTTTTCCTTTTCTTTCTGTTTAACTCTTCCCCTGTGGATACTTTCAAAGGAAACTCTCTTTATCATGTCATTATAAAATAAACTGTCTCCCTCTTATTTTGTACTGCACCTGTATGCTGCAGTGTTCCTACATTTTTTTCTGCTATGATTTCTGTCCTTATTGTATAGTTCTGTGTTAATCTGAAATGTCCTCTGTATATACACAAATAATGTCATTTTATTTGCTGTGTTGTACTGAATGTACCTTGGAGCTTATCTCCCCGGGCCTCTACTGAAAATGGACATATATCCAGTTAGACCAGCCCGGTTAACAAATGTAAAATAAATAAAAATAAAATTAATATATTAATAGTCTCATACTTTTAATTAAGTAAATTTTTTTGACATGAGCTACTGGACTTGTATCACATTGTTGAATGGCTACAATACTGAATACCTAAACACTGAGCCGTTAATATCAATGCACGGAACATTGAAGCAGAAACTTGAGCCGGAAAAGTTATGTGAGATTGCAGAACTGCAGGGATCATGAAAATAACCTTTTCTCTACTGCAGTGCAATCTCAAAGTTGGTATATATAATTAGCAGGGGGATGTGGGAGGAGACTTTCCTTCCACAATTATTTTTTTATTCCATGGTTATATACGTCAGTATTAATTGTTCTATGTTAAGCCATTTGATATTGTAGCCATATGATAAGGTGACATAGATCCAAGCTACCAGGTCTCTACTTTAAAAATGACAGTTCTACCAATCTGTATGATTGCCACTATCTCCCAATCCAGGCATAGGATATACTTCAATGTTTGCAGCTTGATTCACAGTAAACTTAAAATCACCACAGATATGCATCATATCATGAACAGCTAAGGATGCACATTCACTAAGTTTCACTAGACTAGCATTGCCTTCTCTTTTCATGCCTTTTCAGCCGTTTTGCCACTCATTCATTCTTTACAAATGTGAAAGGTCTAGTTTTGAAAAACCTGGGAGTCACACCTTGATTCACCAAAGTAGCAGCTTTAACATCATAGCAACCAAAAACCAAAGCAGGATAGCTGGTACAAAGATCCAAACTGTATGAATAAATCAGCCAGGCAGAGTGGAAAAAAATGCTTTAATATTCAGACCAAGCAGTAAAAATACAGAATAAAATAGAAGAGTGTTTTCACACCATCAAAGTGCTTCATCAGATCTAACAAAGTAACAAATCAACCTGTTTAAATAGCCCTCTCATTTCTTTAAACCACATGATCCATGGGTAAGTCTTAAAGGTACACACTCCTTAAGTCCTTTACCATATGTAGCCCTTAATAATAAAATCCATTTTGTCTCCAAACATTCAGTGTAAGTTCTTATATAACCCTCTCTTCTGTTTAACCTCAACCAATCTACTACCATAAACTTAAAACTGTGTGATATCCCTTCCAATAAAATATGTTTAGACAAAGCACTATTCATACTTTGCTTCAAAATACTATAAAGGTACTCTCTGATCCTGTCTTTCAAGTGCCTATTGGTCTTCCCAACATAAAAACAAAAGCAGTCATCATACACAGCAAGATGAACAACATTACTAGAACACCAGCTAACTCGAACCTTAAACTCATAAAAATGTCCAGTATCGGGATGCTGGAAACAAGTGTCACACTACTTATATACTTACAGGAGCAACATGCTTTACACTGAAAGGTGCCATACCTACCAGTAACTTGATCAGCCCTATCAGAACACAGTAGCTTACAACATAATAATTTTTTCAATGACCTACTATTCTTAAAGGCAAAACTTGGGGAGTCTCCTAACACCTCTTTATAATTAGCATCAGATATTAGAACCCTCCAGTTCCTTTTTACTATATCACAAATTCAAGGTGAATCACCAGTATATGTGACTGACATCCTCACCTTACTGTTTATAGTAGTATGTTAAATAAGATAACCAGTGCAATTACCAATGTAAAGTCATAAAATAATGTTTTAATAAAATGATAAACAAACAAACAAATACAACAGATGAAGTCTTTCAGTTTACTCAAACCCTTTTTCAGATCTCTCTCTATATATATATCTGTCTATTTCAGATGATCAAAGTTTCAAAACTTCGAACATCATATGGTTGAGGGCCAGATGATGGAAGTTTTGAAACTTAGAACATCCAATTAAGAAATAAAAATCAAAACAAAAAGTTTTCTTTTACGTTTCTGCAGGGGGGCAAGCTCCCTCTGCACCCCCTGCTACTTAAATATACCAACTCTGAGATTGCACTACATTGAGGAAAATGGTAAATTTCCCATTCTGTGCTGTACGGCGGTCTTCATTCAGAACATTTGAAGTTTTAAAACTTCGATCATTTGGTCCTCAGCCATATAATGTTCAAAGTTTTGAACCTTCGATCATCTGAAGGGGACCCATACACACACACACACACACACACACACACACACACACACACACACACACACACACACACACACACACACACACACACACACACACACACACACACACACACACACACACACACACACACACACACACACACTAGCCTAAGAACAACTTATTTTTGCAAGAATACCAAAAATGTAGAACCCAAAAATATCAAGAATCTGTTCTAATTCAGATTCATACAGGCCCATTTCAATACTAAACCATAATTATAAAGTGTTTATATTTATAAAGGCTAAAATAATGGCAAAATGGATGCCAAAATTGATAGATATGGATCAGTGTGGTTTTGTGGAGTGGAGACAAACATTTGCCAACATTGACAGAACACTGATGATCCAGAGGGAAGCAGAATGTAAGAAAATATCACTGTTGTTGGTGGGTATTGATGCAGAGAAAGCATTTGACAGAGTAAACTCGACTTTATGAACAGGGGGATGAAAGAATTTGCATTCCCTAACAAAATTAATAAGGTTGATTAGGAGGATATATGAGGGATCAGAGACAAAAATTAAAGTGGGTGGGTTCCTCTCTGATAACTTCTGCTTGAGCTGAGGAACCAGGCATGGGTGTCCTCTTTCCCCTTTGTTATTTGCATTATATTTAGAACCATTGGCAAAGATAATAAGGCACTCAGAAATGTAAGGATTTTATTGGTATGGTAGTCAAGAAAAGCTGGCTCTATTTGCAGATGATATTATTTTGCACCTGATGAAGTCAAAAAAGGACACTGCAGTGTTGTGGAACATTTTGAAACAGTTTCAGATGTTTTCGAGATACAAAATTAATGAAGCCAAAACAAATGGAATAGTGGTAAATTATGTACACACATGAATTGGTTCAGCAATATCCATATTTATGGGGACATGGTAAAATAAAGTATATAGGAATCTTCTTCTTCTTCTTCTTTCGGCTTTTTCCCGGTTAGGGGTTGCCACAGCGGATCACCGTGTCCGCACATTGATTGGCAGTGGAGTTTTACAGTGTCAAATTGCCAGCCCGGCGCCCAACCTTCCACAGAAGGCACACACACACACGCACACCTAGGGCCAATTTAGAGTGTCCAATCCACCTGCAGCATGTCTTTGGGATGTGGGAGGAAACCGGAGCACCCGGAGGAAACCCACGCAACCACAGGGAGGACATGCAGACTCTGCACAGAAGGCACCCCAGCCGAGGATCGAACCGGAGAACCTCTTGCTGTGAGGCGGCAATGCTAACCACTGCACCACCGTGGCCACCCAAAATAAAGTATATAGGAATAATGATTAAAAATGATTCCGGTGTGGCAGCTAAGGATATGTGGGAAGAGACTAAACCAAAGATAATACAAAAACTGAGAAACTGGAAGCTCTGTAAAATGGATATGGAAGATAAAAGCAGTTAAAACATTTTTAGTCCCTTTAATCTTATACACAGGTCAGGCATATTTTTATCAACCAGAGGAAAAGTTGTGGATAGCAATTACCAAAGAGCTAAAGGACTTTATCTAGAAGGGAAAAATGGAAAGAGTCAAGTGGGATAAGCTGATTCTTCCAATAAACAAGAATTGCATGATAACTATAGGACTCACTCAGAAGAGGTTAGAAAGGATTGGGAATAGAGACCGGAGAAGCAATTCACAAAGAAACATTGGGGGATATATGTTTGTCTCACAAATATGCAATAAAATCAGGAAGATTTAGGATTTTTGCTTGGAAATGTTTACATAGATATTTTTATACCCCAGACTTGAGAGAATTAGCCAGCAAATGCTGGAGGTGTGATGGGGAAGAAAGCGGTAATTGGAACATATTTTCTGGGTGCAATGAGTTGGCAGACTTTAAAGATTCCCTGCAAACTACTCAGTCAGAGATACTGGGTGAGCAGACTGGTATAACTAGGGAAATTATTTTTCTGAGCTGTGATACAGAATCAGAATTGCCTAGACATAGTAAAGCCTTGCTGAGTCTAATTATGGTGGCTCCCAAAAAAGCAATTACTAGAAAAACAATATCAAAGTCTAAACCAACTCTACTAGAAGTAATACATATAGTAACAGAGAAAAAATACTGGAATTGGGATCTTCAGAAAAGGATATGTGCAAATTACATAGGAAAAATGAGCATTGTGGGAACAATACATACAGGGGAGGAATGAGGTATAAAAGAAGGCAGGATTCAAATGAGCTATGTAATATTTGACTGACAATGATTGGGTAGATTTTTGCAACTAAAATGATGTCAGTGTGGATTGTGATGTAAAATGCTTGCAACTAAGATTATGACAATATGGTTTGTTTTCATTTATATGAATGTCATATATATATATATATATATATATATATATATATATATATATATATATATATATATATAAAATAAGAAGTTATGTACTCACCATAACGTTCCATGTTAGTTGTCTTCTTCTTGCCTTCTTTCTTGCTGGATGGGTTCGGAGCCGAACCTCGGCTCCAACTTAGCCTAATACTAAAGCTCGAGAGATATTTTTTACCGGCTCTAGGCTAACCTATGTCCCATAATGCTAGGCGTCATATACCCAGATCTCGTTTGATAGCTAACACTATGGACAAAAATA
This sequence comes from Protopterus annectens, assembly GCF_019279795.1. Lineage (NCBI taxonomy): Eukaryota > Metazoa > Chordata > Ceratodontiformes > Protopteridae > Protopterus > Protopterus annectens. The sequence continues at coordinate 251,336,205 of NC_056728.1, read as the reverse complement.
TGTCCCACCACAAGAAAGGATAAATCTATGAACTCTATACAACTATGAGCCCCACAGCCTGTCTTTCACCAGGGCTACCAAAAAGGGGACAAGAGCTCTAGGTGTAAGGGGTAATCCTGGTGACAAAGAATGTCTCACCCAATACTCTAGGTCTTTCCAGGCTAGGGGGATGGAGGGTGGGATGCAAGAAAGAAGGCAAGAAGAAGACAACTAACATGGAACGTTATGGTGAGTACATAACTTCTTAATGTTAAGTTGTCAATCTCGCCTTCATTCTTGCTGGATGGGACAGCGTCCCTAGCACCTTAGTCCTGGGTGGCTCAATGGAACAGACTCTTGAGTACAGTGGAACTAAAATCAGCACGATTTCTGGAGGCAATATCCAGTTTGTAATGAGAAATAAAGGTATGAGGGGAGGCCCATGTGGCCGCTGCACAAATAGAATCCATAGGTAACCTCGCTTGAAAAGCAACTGAGGAAGCTAATGCTCTAGTTGAATGAGCTCTAGGTTTGGTAGGGAGCTCCTTATGCCTCAATTGATATATTAAAGTGATAAGAGAGGTCAACCATCTGGACAAGGTCACTTTAGAAACTGGAAGGCCTTGCTTCCCTTCCACGTAAGATAAGAAGAGTTGCTCTGATTTTTCTCGTTAGTTTAGTTCTATCCAGATAGAAGCGTAGCTGCCGGTGAATGTCCAAGCAATGTAATCTTCTCTCAGCTCTGTCAGTGTAATTTGGAAATAAAACTGGGAGATCAATGGTCTGATTGAGATTTTCTTCACATAGAACCTTAGGTAAAAAGGATGGATTCGTCCTAAGAGCCACTCTATCTTTGTGAAAAACAAGATAAGGGGGGCGCACAGATAGTGCTTGTAGTTCCGAAACCCTTCTCGCTGAGGTAATAGCTACCAGGAAAAGTGTTTTCAAGGAGAGCAGTTTTAATGAGCAGGAGGCAGCAGGCTCAAAAGGAGGCAGAATTAATGATGACAGTACCAAATTTAGATCCCACGGTGGAGGAGGGTCTTTGACTGGGGGCCTAAGTAATAGGGTACCCTTCAGAAAAGCTTTGCAGAGCTTGTGGGACATAATGCTTGATTCTGACAAGCCAACATGGAAATTTGCAATAGCCGCCAGCTGGACTCTGATAGTGGCTGAAGAGGAGCCTTTTTGGAAAAGGTCCGCTAAAAAATCTAGAACTGTTTGGACAGGAGCAGTGAAGGGGTCGACTTGATTTTTCCTTGCTCAAATAGAGAAACATTTCCATTTACTAGCGTACGTCCTTCTGGTGTTAGACTTGTGAGAGGCAAGGATAATCTCACGTACTGACTGAAAAATTAAGGGAAACCTGGCTAGGGTTGGAAGTGGAGCAACCAAGCTGTGAGGTTGAGAGACGAAAGGGATTGGTGCAGCCTGCCCGATTGATGGGTCAGAAGGTCTGGCACTGGGTCCAGATGCCAGGGCTGCTCCGGTAGGTGACGTTGTAGGAACAGAAACCAGACTTGTCGGGCCAGTAAGGGGCAATGAGGATCATCCTGGATCTCAAGGCAGTTGCTTTCTGGACTAACTGAGTGATTAAGGGAAAAGGGGGGAAAGCATAAAGGAGACCCCGGGGCCAATCGTGGGCTAGAGCATCTCTGGGAGAGAGGCCCGGAAAAGGAAAGAGGGTGAAGAAGTCCTGACACTTGCTGTTTTGCAGGGTTGCGAAAAGGTCGCAGCAAGGCTGACCCCACCTTCTGAATATTTGATCCACCACTAGTTGGTTGAGAGACCACTTGTAGGGCATGAGAATGTCCCTGCTCAGCCTGTCTGCTATGACATTGGACTTTCCGGGAATGTGTTTTGCTACCAGAAACCGATGATAAGAGATCGCCCATTGCCAGAGTCTGAGCGCTTCCCGACAAAGAGGATAGGACCTGGTTCCGCCCTGTTTGTTGATGTACCATACTACGGACATATTGTCTGTCTGAATCGCAATCATCCCGGTGGGAAGAGAGTTCTGGAGGGCCTGCAACGCCAACAGCACCGCTTTCATCTCCAAGACATTGATGTGCAAGTGGCACTCGAATGGTTGCCATGTGCCCTGGACTGTCCTGCCCAGAAAATGCCCCCCCACCCGATCAGGGAGGCATCCGTTGTCACGGTGGCAATAGGACGGGGAAGAACAACCAGTCTGCCTTGAAGCACCTGAGGTGAGACCATCCACCAAGCTAGGTGTCATTTGCTTGATCGAGTGATGAGAATATTGTGCGACATGGGACGCTGCTGAAAGGCCCATTGGGAAAAAAGCATCCACTGTAGTATCCGCATATGAAAGCGAGCTGGGGGAGTAAGGTGATTGTTGCAGCCATTAGACCCAGCGTTTTCAGTACAAGCCTGGCTTGGATTCTGTCCTCCTGTAGTAGGATTTGAACGTGACTGCGAATGTCTAACACTCTTTGTGTAGGTAGTTTTGCTGACAACTCCACCGTGTTTAACACGGTGCCTATGAAGGTAATATGCTGACAAGGCAACAAGGCAGACTTTTTAAAATTTATGGAGTTGCCTAGCGCTTTGCACGTTTGTACAGTGTAATCCCTGGCTTGAAGTAACTGGTGCCTGGTGGTGGCAGTAAGGAGCCAGTCGTCCAAATATGGAAACACCTGGAATCCTCAACATCTCAGGTGAGTCGCAACCACTGCCATGCATTTGGTAAACACCCTGGGGGCTGTGGTGAGGCCAAAGGGCAGGGCTCTGAATAGATAATGACTGGTTCCCAGCTGGAAGCGGAGAAACCTCCTGTAGCGCCTGTTCATTTTGATATGGTAGTACGCATCCTGAAGGTCTATAGAGCACATCCAATTGTCCTGACCCAAAAAGGGAAGAATGGACTGTAGCATGACCATCCAGAATTTTGTTCTTTGAACCGATTTGTTCAGTCTGCTGACATCCAAAATAGGTCTCTAGTCCCCTGTCTTTTTTGGTACCAAAAAGAATTTGGAGTAGATTCCGGACCCTTGTTGGTCTGCTGGGACTGGCTGGATGGCTCTTTTTAAAAGCAGCTTTGAAATTTCTAATGCTGCTTGGTCTCTCAGACCGGGTGGAACGTCTGGAAGAGGCCCTTTTGGTTGATGTGGGGTGTGGATAAAGGGGATTTTGTAACCCTCGGATATGATCGACTGTACCCATCTGTCTTGCGTAAGAAAGCACCAGGCTTTTGGGTACAGCAAAAATCTTCCCCCGACTGCCCCCGAAGGTGGACAGTCGGGCAGCTCCTCAGGGGTGCTGAAAGGGTTTGTCAGAGAATGATTCTCTGCTACCCTGATTCTGCGGACCCCCTCTGCCCCTAGGGTGGCATCTGTTGTTGTTCCCTCCTCTGCCTCTGGAGGGAAGCTCACCACGTGCGTCCGGCAGAACTCCTTGAGGTTTGCGGAACCACATTTTCCCACCCTTTTGACCCTTAGGATATGGTCTAGAAGGGGTGCAAAAACGGACTCCCATGGCAGAGAGAGTCTTGCCTTCTTGTTCGCACCTGGTTAAGGTATCCTTCACTTGAGGTCCAAAAAGAGCAGAACCATCAAAGGGGGTGTTAGTGAAGGATGCCTTGAAGGGGTCAGCAAAATTGCAGAGCCACATCCAGGCGTGTCTCCTTAGAGCAACACCCGTACCTGTGGCTCTACTCGCTCCATCGGCTGCATAAGAGATGAGCCGCATGGAAGAGTTAACGATAGAGTTCAGGGTCCCCAGCTGGGAGTTGATCTTTTCCTGAGACCCCACAGCTGCTGGGTCCTGCAATGTTTCACCCAGTTCCTTGAGAAGGTCTCTCTGAAGTCGGGTGAAATGGCATAAATAGTTCAGCGACTGCATGGCAAAGGTTGCTGAAGAAAACATCCGCTTGCCGTACCTATCCATAATCATAGATTCCTTATTAGGAGGATGGACAGGTACTGAAGTGTCAGCCAACTGCTTCTTAGTGGCTGCCGCCACCACCATGGCATCCACGGGGACACCCTTAGAGAGAAACTGTTTGTATGTCGGGGCAGTAATAAATTTAGTGGGCCTCCGGGGAGTTGGTTCCATAGTATCCAGAGCCATCCACACCTTTCAAGCCACCACCTCCATAAGTGGGTCGAAAGGCGGGGACACCCAGGAGGTGGAAGGGTGAGAACTGAACGCATCCAAGTACACCGACTTGTCCTTGGATGGGTTAAGGGCAGACCAGTTCCCCCTCTGTTTGAGGATCTCTAAGATGTCAGAAAAGGAGACATCCTCAGAGGGGGACCTTGGGGACCCTTCCGAATCATCCAGGTCGGTGTCAGATGTCACTGACTCAGGAGAGTCAACATGTTTCCTCTTACATGTCCTCTTCCGAGGAGGCTCCCCCGAAGGATCAGGGGAGGCCTCAGAAGAGGAAGAAAAGCCCAATGGGACAGCCTGAAGTGTTGGTTCTCCTCGCTTGGGGTCGGGAGGGTAGGCAGGGGCTGAAACAGGCACCGTAGAGGGAGGGGCCGAGGAGGCCGACCATGGTGCCGGTATTGGAGCCAGCACGCTCCTCATGATTTCAAAGGCACCCCTGTCAGGCAGGGAAGAAGGACCCAACTCCGAGGAGATGAGAGCTCCCCCTGGCACTGAGAGGGACGGCTCTGAGGCCGATGTTGGGGACGAACTCATCTGCGCCGAGGCTCTGAGAGGGAGAGCGGGGTCGGACAAGGGTCCGATGCCACTCGCCCCCTCGGAGCCAACCAGAGAGTCTCGGTGCCTGGATCCCTCCAAGGACGGAGCCAAGGACAGGATCGGAGCTGATGAAGGAACCGACAAAAGAGGGATCGGTTCCGACGCCTCCACAGTACTCACCTCGACGACCTCCGGCTCCGAACTCAGCAGAGTAGTCAGAGGAGGAACTTGAGTGGGTGCAGAGGTAGCCCCTGTCTGTTGAGATGGGCTATGTAGCAACTGGGCCAGTGCCTGCTACTTCAAAAGCAGGCTGACTACCCTCTCAAGGTCATGGTCCGAAAGCCTGGAAGACCTAGAGGAATGAGATCTATGGCTCCGCTCCGACAGCAGAGGAGACTTCGGAGCCGATCTAACTGACTCGAGAGATGGAGACCTGGAGCGCTTTCTGCTTGGGGATGGCTCCAACACTAAAGTCGGAGCCGACTGAGGTCTAGGTGCTTCGGTTCCGGCCGGAACCGACAAGGCAGCAAGAGAATCGCTCGGAGCCGGCTTCGAACATGGAGCCGATGATTTGGTGGGCTTTGGAGGTTTTCCAGTCATGGTCTTAGCTGGAAAACCTTCAAGATTTAACAAGCCTCTAAGAATGAGTTTATTTCTGCGCTCCTGCAGGACTCTAGGGCTAAAAGCATGGCAGATGGAACTAGAGTCCTGCAGGTGCAGAGGGCCCAAACAATACATACAAGAAGTGTGACCGTCTGTCAGAGACATCTTCTGACACCACGAGTCACACTTCTTGAAACCCGATACCTTAGTATCCTTAGACATAATAATGTAAAATTACACTAATATATAATAAAAAATTACAATAAGCAGAAAAAGGGAAACTACAACTAAACAGAGGGACAGAATTCCACACACACACACAGAACAACTAAGGGAAAACTGTACTACTAAGGGGGAGGGTCAGAGGCCCAACCACCTTAAGGGTGGAGAAAAGGGGGGGGTTTAGCAACTAAAGGGGGGGGAACTAGTCGCTAACTTCACTAACACTAAAGAGGTAAAATAGGAAAAAAAATCTGACAGAAAAACTATCTATAAAGCTATTAATAATAATATACGACCTGGAGCCGGTGAAAAACACAACCTCATAGCTGAAGCGGCAAACGAGATCTGAGTATATGACGCCTAGCATTATGGGACATAGGTTAGCCTCGAGCCGGTAAAAAATAGCTCTCGAGCTTTAGTATTAGGCCGAGTTGGAGCCGAGGTTCGGCTCCGAACCTATCCAGCAAGAATGAAGGCGAGATTGACAACTTAACATCTATTGTTATACATGATAATTTAATAAAGATTTTTTTTTGTTTATAAAAAACTATTAAAATTACTACAAATAAAAAAATAATAATCCTGGTGAAAAAAAAAGAATCTGGTCTAATTAGGCAGAAATAAAGTTAGTTCTGGAACTGGATCTTCATTTACAAACCTTATGACAATATAAATTTATTTGAAAAAGTATAAAATAAAATAGTACAAGAAATGATAAATTATTGGAATGATAAATTACAGCCAGTGTCATTAAATACTAAATGGGCTGTTTGTACCTGCGATGTATAGGGATAAAGCCCTGAATACTGCCTGGGCAATAAGAGTTTAGTGAGTGATGTGGGTGCTTTATAGCCTATCCTGGTGGGAGGGTGGAATGAAGTGTGCCAGCCTTCTCTTTAGTAGACCACCTGCAAAATCCAGAGTTTAGAGATGCTTAGGCTGGGCTGGGAGGACAGGATGACTTAATAAGCATGGCTGTCCTATGAGCCTAAGCTAAGACTACTCCCCATTGCCTGCACAGCCTAGAAATGATCTCAGGGGAGTTAGTATGTCAGGGGAGTTAGTAGGAGTTAGACAAAACCTAGGAGACCTGAGGATGATGGCACCACCTCTGGATGCTCGACTTTTACCTCCAGTCCAAGTGCAAGTAAACAAACTGTACAGCTGAGCCCTTAGACCTGGTGAAATGAGTGAACCAATACAGCACTGGGAGAGGCATGAAGGTCAAAGCTCTCTTGCCAAAAAAAAAAAAAAAAAAAACAGAAAACAATTTAAAGCTCATATTATTCATATGAATAAAACAGCAAAACAAATGAAAAAGCACAAAATAAACTTTAGAAAACATAGCAATTTATGATTTATTTGTAGAGGCAACTTAATAATATTTTACAAAATAAAACCTAATCAAAAATGCATACAATTAGTGTATCAAGACCATTTAAAAATGATTAAAACACATAATATATTGTAATACAGAGTTGGGTGGGCAATTTCTTCAAAGTTAAACAAAAGGTGGTTGACTCAACAACTCACTGAAATACACAATCATCACAAGTGCACTGAAGTGGTACGTAGCACAATGGTAAAGCACCAATGGGATTTCCTCAGTATACTAATATGGAGGGTCTTCCTCAAATTTTTCAAGGAGAGCAATCCCTTCTGCACTGCAGTGTGGGGTCTTTGCCTCTCATACTGTGAAATTTAGCAGCAACTACTCATAGTGTGTATAAATATGTGGAAGGGGTATATGTTTAACTATGCTACAGTAGAAGACTCTCTCCATAATGGTACAACCTCAAAGCTGTAATACTCAAGTCACCAGCTGTATTGGCATGGAAGGACAAAACTGTATGAGATACATCCTCACTGTTGCAAATCAAGTTCCAGTCCCTACCTATAAGTAATATTCCCTGCTGAAAACTGATTATTTTTCCCAAACTTTTTGTAATCCTCCTCCCCTGCCAGTAGCCCTTTACTACCATAAATCTACCATCATTATTGTTGTTCCTTCTCTGTCAGTATTGGAACTCCACTAGCAATTAGGATAACTACTCCCCCTTTCCTTTGATAGTCTACCAAATATCCATCCTGACATCCTTTATCACATTTACTTGCTCACTTATTTCCAACTATGTCTCCTGTAACATTGTTATTTGCACTTTGTATTTCTTAATAATTATTCAGTACCTTTTTGTCTATACATTTGAGGCCATTCACATTCCAAAATAATACAGATAGTGTAGCCATTATGATGATAATTTATTATACCCACCTATTATACATGTCAGTTTTTTGAAATGTCCAGCTTTTGTGCTATATGTGCCCAATAATGTTTGGCAGGTTGATCTTTTATACAGTTGTTTTTTGTCATCTCCATTTTAACCTATGTCACAGTTTACAAGACTTTTTGTTTTAATGAAAACCCTCAAAAAAAAAAAAAAGAAAACACATAAACACATCTCAGAACACCACCATAACCTATTAACTTAAAATAAACACACAAAAACTATGTACATATTTAAATAAAGATATTTAACACTCTTGATAGGAACAACTGTCTCAATTCAACAGCTACACCCAGAGGTATTACCTAACCTAAAATTAAGATTATCAATGCTAAAGCACATGTTACAGTCTGTGCTCCTACTTACACTAATTGCTGTCTGTTCTTGTCTTATCTTTATTCCCACCCCAGATGTTAAAAACAGCTTGTATGCTTTCAGGAAACATTAACTTTTAGCCTCAAGTAAAAGTGCAATGGCTATTATTAAATAAAATGGATTACATGCCATTCTATTAAATGCATTGAATTATTTAGGTGCTAGGAAAACTGCTCACTCTTATTCACTTCTAATAATTTCAAACTTTATTTTTACTAAGCTGTTTGTCCTTGTAATTTTATGTTAATGTTAGCAAACAATGTCCAGAGCTCTTGAATTTCATTGTCTAGACCTGTAGTCAGCTTGTCTCCATGGAAACATAAGAACAGAATGTACAGCTGCCTTTAGCTGCAGACTTCTCAACTCAAACTGAATATTTATTTGCTAATGGAAAACTTCAATCACAGCATTTGCTTATTTTTGCAGCACACATGCTTACATAAGAAACCTGTTATTAGATTAAGCCAAGGGCAATAATCCAGACATTCACCTGTGCAAAACTAACAGAAAAAAAATCTCAACTCTACATATATTATAATCAGTGCACTTTTACACCCCATCCCAACAGCCCGAGATGATAAAATATTAACTTGAATGTGCTTTTGTCCAGTCTTTCTTTTCTTTTTACATTGTAAAACTTACTTTCCTAAAACTGAGAAAGAAAGAAGTATTTGTTTAGTATCTTTATCACATAAAACAATCACTGAAAATGCATTACTTTATAACATACAACTTACATCATGAAATATTATGGACAAATAATGTTAACAACAACAATTTTTTTATTTACTCTTTTTTTCTTATTTTTTTCCCTTTTAGTAGCCTTCCAAACATTAATCACATGAAGTTGGAGTATATACCTTTTATTCCCCCCACAAGTTTAACAAAGACAGCAAATGTCCAATCTTTCTTGGCCACTCTTTTTTGTAAAGCCATATTTCACAAATGTGACTGATGCTTTATAGTCTAACATTTAGTCACTAATTTCAGTGTTTCAGGTCTTCATCTCCTGGCTCCAGACTCTGGTTCAAGTCCAAGGTATTCACGATATTCACAATTCTTTTAGTTAACTCCTGTGTTTTTTTCTGTCTCCCAAGCATTTTTGTTTGGAGCATTGGAAAGGGTTGTTCTACTGCCTCTCTCTCTCTCTCTCTATGGGCTTTATTGTTAGAAGAATGAAAGGAAGAGTCCTTTTCTGTGCGATGGCTCACTTTTTGTTGGACAAACTTTTGCATTTCCTCCTTAGTCTGTTCTGCATTAAAATGACTTTGATCCTTCAGGAAAAAAAATTCTGAAGACACCTGCTTCTCAACATTCCCTGATTGCTGGGATAAATTTCTCTTCTGCCAGGTGTACGGTGAATAATCATTTACCACACACTCTACTGTCTCTACTTTTAATACTTTGCCCTTCTGCCACAGCTTTGCCAGGATCAACTCTTTTTGCTGGTATGATTGCATTGCAGTCTTGCCTGCATTCTCATAGTCAGGTTTGGATCATACACACAATTATCAAACCCTACTGTGGAATACAAGTCTGTAAGCTTATTTATGCATTCATAAAGTTAATACAGTCTGTTCCTTCCAGCTTCTCTGGTAAGGCAGACAATCTCAGGCTTTCTCTGTGTGCTCTATCCTCTAGCACTACCATTTTTTTGAAACAACTCTTCTTGAGCAGTCTCATACTCATCTAACCTTTTTTTTCATTTTCAGTTTTATCAGTTTATCTGAATAGCTGTTTAAGCATCTTCCATTTTTTTCTAGCCTTTTGTTATTTGAGCTAATATACAATGTTTCATTTATTTTAATCAGCTCTGAGCACATTTTATTTTGTCCTCTAAATTACTGGAAGCCATCTCTTTTACCAAAACTGGAGCTTGAACTGCTTTTTGCTGAACAGCTGCAGTTTCTTCCCTGTCAGTGTTTTTTCTCCTTTTCTAGTTAACTTTCTTTTGGGGTCTCTAAGTTTCCTCTCTGTTGGCATCCAGGTGGTGTCCTTACTAGCCAGTAACTGAATTTTATTAAAACTGTCAGAATTACTAACCCTTATCTCTCAATTTATTTTCTCACACTGGCATTAAGCTGTTGATCAGTATGCAGCCATCTTGAAAGTAAAGTTAATATAACATTTTGAGCTTGGGCTGCTGGAGAATGTGAACACATGTTGATCATATGTATAATCAAAAGATAATTTCCTCTGTTTTACAGGTGGCTATCTGGATTGATGTTCTTATTTTATTCTACAGAAAACTATTAAGCAAAAAAGCCTTGCAAAACAAGATAAATTATGACAAACATGAAAAATGCAGTTCTTTCTTGCATATGCAAAGTAACTAGCTTATCTGATGTCATTTTCATTTGTTTCTCAACAAAATATGACTCAGATGCTTTATCCAGCTCGTGAAGTACTGAAACTCTTAAGCTCCTCCCTTCTCCATAATGCATCAGTCCCCTAAAATACCTCAGATCCCATTTGCCACCTTCATGTATGGAAGTGGTCACTGCAAACTCTTGGGTATTAGTTTGTGAGTGAATCTTTTTCATTACTTATTTCATCAAATCCCTTTATTTTCAAAACACTATACATCCTCCCTATCCTTTTACACTATAGATGTGCAATTCTAGTTTTACCCTAGTTGGAAAACTTTCTTAATTACAAGTACTTACAGTACATTCTTTAATTACTATTGCTGGTAATTTATCTCTACTTTCACTTTTTCTTTGTTAAAAAAATTCTTAATCTTTTCTAATCTTTTTTCATTCTACACTACATTATGGCCAAGAAACCTTCAGGTTTTAAAAAGTGTACAGACTGCGGCCACAAAATTTTACTCTCTGACATACTATAAGTGTGTGCATTGTCTAGTCCCTGCACACACAGATTCTGAATGCAAAATGTGCAAAGCCTTCAAGTGCAACAGCTTTAATTAACTGAAGGAACAAGTTAATTTGTAGAGGGTTGCTTTCTTCTAAATCTTCAGATACATCTTCTGGGGCTCAAACCCCTAAGACAAGTCAGAAAAAAATAGCTGTTGCCGCTATCTATATCCCTCCTGGAAACAATTCATCTACTTTAGAGAATATCTTATCCTGGCTTTCCACACAATATTCCCTATGAAACCCTCATCTTAGGTGATGTTAACCTAGATTGGTCTAAACTTAAAATTGACTCTCCACAACTCAGCATCAACCTGCATGGCTTCCATCAACTGATATCTTCGCCCACCCGCCTGCATAAAAATTCACCTTCTGGCTCTATAATTGACTGGATACTCACCAACTCCCCTCACCACTGCCACAACCCCACTACCCTACCAGACCAACTTAGTGACCACCTCGCCACCTCGGTCCTTAGATACACCATCCAACCCCCGCAAATCCCATCTTTATAGAGATTGCCAAAAGCTCTCTAATTTTAATGTAGTCCAATTCAACACTATTCTATCCACCATTGACTGGTCCATACTTAAAAAAACCCCTCTCAATGATGCAGTTACTAGGTTCAATAGCATCTTCCTGAATACCCTGAACTCCCTTGTTCCCTCTATGAAGGTTAGAATAAAACCCAGTTATGCTCCCTGCCTCTCAAAAGAAACTAAGTCCCTTATACTAAAAAGAAATAGAGCTTGGAAATCAAATCTTACAAACAACAAACAATAATGACAAAAAGTCCTTTTATAACTTTGCCCAATTCAATAACAAATCCAACCCTCGCAAGTTCTGGTATACTATTAACAAAATTCTCTCACCAGGCTGCACCTCAACTCCCTGCCCCTACTCAAATACATCTCCTCTGGAAATTGCTACTCTTCTCAATAATCACTTTATTGAAACCATTCAAACACGCATACTTTCTAACTGTAACACAACTTCTCTGCCTACCCCTCATAATCCTTCTAACAAACAACTATTCTCTTTACACCCGGTTCCTACTTCCTACATCAGATCTCTTCTTCACAAACTCAAACCCTGCTCTCCTTCCACTGACAATCTACCTCCTACCTTCCTCAAACTTGCTGCTGACTCCACTTCCTATCCAGTATCTATACTAATCAATAGATCTATTCAGGAATCCACTGTCCCTACCCTATGGAAATCCTTTTTCACTATTCCCCTGGATAAAAGTGGAAACTCTACAGACCCATCTAACTACCAACCTATAGCTATTCTATCTCCCCTCTCTAAGATTCTCGAAAAATGTATCCACTCACAACTACTCAACTACCTCCTCCAGCATAACCTCCTTACTCCCACTCAGCATGGTTTCCGTCCCAACCACAGCACAACTACTGCCCTCTTATCCTTTACACATACCATTACAGAGGCCCTAAACAATAACAAACTCATATCATGTCTCTTCCTTGATACAGTCTCCCATCCCCTACTGCTATCTAAACTTGCTGACCTCAATCTATCTTCTTCCTCCCTTGCCTGGTTCTCCAGTTACTTATCCTGCAGGCAGCAATCTGTTAAATGGCTCTCTTCCACTTCTCCTTTCACACCTGTCCCAACTGGGGTACCACAAGGTTCCATCCTGGGTCCTCTCCTATTTAATGTCTTTACCAGTAATCTCTATACTTCCTGTAAACAATCCTCCCTCATCCAATATGCAGACAACTCAACTATCATCTCCATCTCAGACAATATCTCCAATCTCCACACTCTTACTCAACAGGCCTTCCTATCCACTGAACAGTGGTTGTCCAGGAATCTACTCATTCTCAACCCTAAAAAGAGCAAACTCTTATTATTTTTCCCCCGATCACTCTCTCACCTCAAATCCACCTTTGTTATTACTTCCTCTAATAACACTGTTATCCAACCTGAAGCTCACACTAAATTCCTTGGGGTCATCATAGATGATGAACTCAAATTCAACTTGCACATCATCCAAAGCATAAAAAAGACTCACCAGAAACTTGGTTTACTGTATCGCAACAAAAAAATTCTAACTACAAATGCCAGACTCTCCCTTGCACAAGCTCTTCTCCTCCCCTCCCTTCTATATGCTGCCCCAGTACTCATCAATATCCAAACTACTACTTTAAACAAACTCCAACAAACTTACCACAAGATAGCTTGATTTATCACAAACTCTCCATACAATACACATCACAGTCTTGCCCTAAATACTCTCAACTGGTTGGAATTCCCCCATCTTCTACTGCTGTCACAACTTCAAATGTTACACTTCATTCTTTATAAACCTTCATCCTGCCCTGCTCTCTCTTCCTTCATCTCTGTCTACACTCCTCCATGGACTCTCCGTACCTCTAATCAGCAACTACTACAAATCTACCAACCCAGAAAAATAGCTGGCAAACTCCTATTAAACACTCTGTCGACTATGCCTGGAACAAACTCCCAAGAGACATTGTTCCATCATTCACCCATCCCACTTTAAAGAAAAACTCAAACTTCATCTACTCAACTCCAAAATATGTCCTTGTCAAGCCCCTACTTAAGCTCCCCACAACCCTACTATATACCTTTTCAGTTCCTCCACATACAGCTAAGTTCTCCACTATTGTGGATACTTATTAAACTTTACAATCAATAATGTTGGACATAACTCTTTTTGTAAATATGTAAATATATATTTTTAGTCTGTAAGAATATTGATATGTATATATCATGTGTTTGCATTTCTGCTTTGTCTCTCTAACGTTCTTGTATAACTGATTTTGACCATATTTTTTACTCAAATGTTTGATTCTCTGTAAACTATTTGTGTTTTTTGGAGCTTTTCTCCTCAGGTCTCCACTGAAAATGGGCCACAAGCCCAGCTGGACCAACCCAGTTAACAAATGTCAATAAATAAATAAATAAAGAGGCTAAAAAGCATTCCCCTGGATCCTACTACATTCTCTACTCCAGGTTCAGAACTGCCTTGTAAGGTCTCAAAATCATTGGATTTGACAACTTCAGATGAAAGACAAAATCTGACAAGTCCCCATGGATCAGATCTTCCCCAGTCTTGGAACTAGTGTCCTCATGTCTTCATTCTTATTTCCTGTACAGGTCTCTAAGACATTACCACTCTAAGGTTTCATCTGTAGCATCTTCCTCCTGTTCCTCCAGAAGTTTAACCCCAGTCAATGTGGACATAATGATGAGGAAGTTTCTCTCTATGCAAATTCAGGTGGGGGTCTCCCAGCTCCTACCCCTTTGAATCGGAGGCCTTCATGAGTACTACTCTGCCTATTCTGACTCCTTCTCAAATCTGAACCTTGGTTTCTGAGTAGTCAGATCTGAGGATCCTGGAGCTGGCTGCAGTGTGTCTGAAAACAACAGTATATTTGACTCCAGTGGCATCTCTTGAGTGGATTGGCTCCAAGCACTTCAGGGGCAGACAAATCTCGAAGGCATGGCATTAGTGCTGGATCCAGGGTTTTGGAATAAACTCTGAAGTTTTCAGACCCTTCAATGCCCCTCAGAGCCTTGGCGCTTGACAGCTTGGTTCCAACTCCTTCCTTGAGTGGTTTGCCTTTGGATCAAAGGGATCCAACCATACAGAAACATGTGTTCCCGGAGTCATCGGTTTCTTTCTCTTTCTGAAGTATGCTGCTTTCGAGGTTGTAGAGAGAGCTTTGTCAGCTCCTTGAGATTGGAAGTTTCCCTCCTCCTTGGCTCCTACTTGCCAGCCCCAATTGTTTTTGCATCTTGAGCCTCAAATTCCTGCACCACAAGGACAGGCAGCCCAGATAAGCCTCCAGGATAATAAGTCAGTGGTCTGGTACATCAACAAACAAGGGGGAGCCAAATCTTACCCCATGTGTCAAGAAGCTATGAGAGTGTGGCAATGGGTGATCTCATCTAATCGGTTTCGTTTATGATAGCAACGCACATTCCAGGGAAGTTCACTGTGATAGCAAACAAGTTAAGCAGGTCCACTGTAATGCTTCATGAATGGTCACTCAACAGGAAAATCACATAAAAGATTTTCCGTCGATAGGGCCAACATTGCTGAGACCTCTTTGCATCTCAACAAGTGCAGCAGATTCTTTGCCCTAATCCCCTCACCAGGGAATTCACCAAGGGAAGCTCTACTCCACGATTGGCCCCCACCTGTCTCCTCTACTCCTTCTCCCCAGTACCTCTAATCTTCAAATTTCTTCAGAAGCATTTTGGCTGAAGAGCACAGTTATCCTTATTACCCATTACTGGCTTTGTTAGATTTGGTATTCCTTTCTTTGGCCTCATCTACTTCACCTCCCATGGATTCTAGATCCATTTCCAGACCTTCTGTCTCACCCGATAGACTTGATACACTTGGACATTCTTGGCCTAAAGTTGACCACATGGTTTCTCCGTTAATGGCTAGACAGCTCAGGCTCTCCTCCCCTGCATGCCACATTCTTTTATCTTCCTATAAAGCTTCAATGAAAAAAAAATACAAAAGAAAATGGAAAAGATTTGTTTTTTGGGTGCGGCAATAAGACACTAACCCTTTTTCAGCACCAGTACCTAAACCTCTTGAATTTTTAGCTGCAAGTTTTGATGAAGGTACTAGCTCCTCTACTGTTGAAGTTCAATTAGCTGCCATTTTCAATTTTCACATAGGAATAAAGTCATCCTTAGCCTCTTCCAAGCATTGTAAGGCCTTCATAAGGAGAACCTTTCTTCTTAGAACTCCTTTAAAGATCCCACCCCTCATGGGACGTAAATATTGTTATACAGTCTTTGACTCAACCCCCTTTTGAACTGTCAGCTAAGTATGAACTAAAATTTTTGACATGGAAGACTATATTTTTGGTAGCCATTATCTCTGCTAGAAGAGTCTCAGAATTACAGCCATTCTCTTCCAAGCCTCCTTATTTGATTTTTCATAAGGACAGGGTATCCTTACGAACCAACCCCTCCTTTCTTCCTAAGGTGGTGTCAGAATCCAATATCAATCAAACTATAAACCTTCCTGTATTCTTTCCAAATTTCTCAAATAAAGGAGAGTATATGTTGCACCTGTAGGATGTTCACAGACAAATATGGTTTTATCTACACAGAACCAAAAATTTCAGGAATTCAGAACAACTATTTGTCTCCTTTGCAGATTCAAAATTGGGCAAACCAGTTTCTAAATTGACTCTAGCCAAATGGTTAACTGTATTTCCTTTGTTTGTAAGGAATCAGGTTAGTCTTTATCAAAACTACCAAAAGCTCATTCCACCAGATCTTTGGCAACATGGCCTCAAGCTCAATGCCAAAAAGGGCATTGTCATCCCCTTTGGTAAAAACTCTGTACCCATGAGCTACCACATAGGTGGTAGTCCACTTAACAATGAAAGTGTGATAAGGGACCTTGGGACACAGGTGGACAGTAGTCTCTCCTTTGATAATCACATCACCAGAGTAGTCAGAAAATCCTTCTACGTGGCATACCTCATCACAAAAGGTTTCTCATCCATGAAAAAAGCGGTCATTGTTCCCCTCTACTCGTCACTCATTAGACCTATTATAGAGTACAACGCCCCTTTTGGTATGTACCTCACAAGACATCTACAACAACTAGAAAGGCCGCAGAAATACCTCACAAAGAGGATTACCGGCCTCAAACAGATGCCCTACGCAGACCGTCTCAAAAAACTCCAGCTTTACTCTGTCACATATCGTCTACTCAGAGGTAATCTCTGCCTAACATACAAAGCTATATCAAACCCAGAGCTGTTGGACATGCTCCACTTAAAGAAATCCCAATCCCTCTGAGCTACATGCTCTAGGGACCTAAACCTTGTCACCACAATAAACAGAACATGCTGGAGGGATAGATTCCTGTCCCAGAGACTTCTCATACTTTGGAACAAACTACCTGTCTATATCAAACAAAGCTCCTCATTAGCACTCTTCAAGAAAAATCTTGATGATTGGATGGGAAATAGGAAATTCACCCCAGGGATCACCTCTGTGTCTCTGCTCGACAGGGGCACAGGAAAATAATTTTCTTGGGTGGTGAAAGCCAGGGTACCTTTTTGGCTAGGCTTGTATAGGCCCTAGGGCCGATAACCTAGTACCTACCTATGAACCTATATCTTCCTTGGATGATATTTGTGCAGCTGCAATTTGGGCTAATCTTCATACCTTTATTGCTTATTACAAAATGGATTTGGTCTCTGGGGAAAGAGCAGCCTTCGGCTCAGCTGAGCTCAGGAATATCCTTCCTTATAGTCCTTCCAGGATTTAGGAAGCTGGGGACTTTGCCATATTTGTTTTTTTTTTTAAATAAACATCTTTATTAAATTATCATGTATGACATAGGCAATCTTGCATTCATATAAATGAAGAACAAACAACATTGACACCACTTTAGTTGCAAACATTATACATCACAGACACCACTGAAACAACTGTAGATGCAAACATTATACATCACTTATAATCCATTCAGTCATTGTCAGTTAAGCATTATATGGCTCATTCAAATCCTGCCTTTTAAACTTTATTCCTTCTCTACATATATTGTTCCCACAATTCCCATTTTTTTCTATGTAGTTTCTCCATCCTTTTTCTAAAGACCCCAATTCTAGTTGTTTTATCTCTGTTACTATATTCATTACTTCTAGTAAAGTCGATCTAGACTTTGATTTACATTTTTTAGTAATTGCTTTTTTGGCAGCCACCATAATTAGACTCAGCAAGGTTTTACTATGTCCAGACAATTCCAATTCTGTATCATAGCTCAAAAAATCATCTCCCCAGTCAGTTCAATCTGCTCACCAAGCATCTCTGACAGTGCAGTTCACAGGGAATCCCTAAAGTCTGCCAGCTCATTACACTCCCAAAAAATATGTTCTCAGCCACCTCTTTCTTGCATGTCACTCCTTCAAAATTTGCTGTCCACCTGAAGAAAAATTCTTTGGAGCCTACTTGGAGTATAAAAATACCTATGTAAACACTTCCTGGTAAAGATCCTAAATTTTCTAGACTGTTGCATATTTGGGAGATATACATATATCACCCCATTGTCTCTTTGTGAATTGCTTATACAATCTCCCTTCCCAATCCTTTCTAAACTCCTCTGATTGATTCTTATAATTATCATGCAATATTTTATATGCTCTACTAATTATTCCTTTTTTAACGGTAGCTTCTGTACTAGATTCTATTAAAAACTCTACCAATGATGGTCTTTCATTTATTTATTTCTCTTTGCCTATACTCTATCAATCCTTGATAGGGAAAGCAATCTCTAACCTGCAGTCCAAATAAATTCTCGGCTTCTTCCCATTCTATTACCTTTCCCTTTCTAGTTATTTGCTCCCAATTCCTTGGTTCCTTTGCCAGTTTTCTCCAATAAATTCCAACCCCCTCTTGCCTATTATCTCTATCCCTAACCACAGTCATCCCTATTGGCAGAATCTCTTTTCTACATTCTCATGCTGGTTTAGTTCTTAGAATACTCTCTATTTTATGAATATAATACTCTGTATGATTTTAGTTGTTCTCCATAAGAGTCTGCACCCAAAATCCCAATCTCTCCTTATTTCTTGAGCTTCTCTCCCTGTATCATCATTCATTTCCCCTTTGAATTATAGTTTTCTGCTTGTGCTATGTATAAGAACCTTAGCTGTGTTTCTATAAAATACTCCCCAAACTGGGTAGTCCTACTCCGCCTTGTTCTAGTGGAAGAATCAGCTTATCTCACTTGACTCTTGCTGTCTTCCCCTCCCAGAAAAAAAAATCATTTAACTCTTTTATAATTGCTATCCACAGCTTCTCCTCTGGTTGATAAAAATATGCCTGACCTGTGTAAAAGACTTAATGGACTAAAAACATTTTAATTGCTTGTATCTTAGTATCCATATCCATATAACAAAGCTTCCAATTTCTCAGTTTTTTCTATTATCTTCTGTTTAGTCTCTTCTCACATATCCTTAGCTGCCACAACAGAATCATTTCTAATCCATACTCCTAAATACTTCATTTTATCATGTCCCCATAAATATGGATATTGTTGGACCAATTCGTGTGTGGGTACTTAATTTACCGCTTTTGCCTTTGTTTTAGCTTCATTAATTTTGAATCCCGAGAAGATTTGAAACTGTCTTAAAACATTTCACAACATTGTAATGTACCTTTCTGGTTTTGTCATGTATAAAATAATATCTTTTGCAAATAGAGCCAACTTTTCCTGACTACCATACCAATTATATCCTTGAATTTCTGATTCCCTTATTTTCTTTGGCAGTGGTTCTAAATATAATGCAAACAACAAAGGGGAAAGCAAACAACCCTGCCTGGTTCCTCTACTCAAGCAGAAGTTATCAAAGAGGACCACACCCACTTCCATTTTTGTCTCCGATCCCTCATACATACTCCTAATCAACCTTATATTTGTATCAGGGAAAGCAAAGGCTTCCATTGCCCTGCTTATGAAGTCCTAGTCTACTCTGTTAAATGCTTTCTCTGCATCAAGACCCACCAATAGCAGTGGTATTTTCTTACATTCTGCTTCCCTCTGGATCATCAGTGTTCTGTTAACTGTCAAATGTTTGCCTCCCATCCACAAAACCACACTGATCCATACCTATCAATTTTGGTATTACTTTTGCCATTCTTTTAGCCATGTTACACACTTTATAATCATGGTTTAGTATTGAAATCAGGCTGTATGAAGCTGGATCCAATGGATCTTTACCTTCTTTAGGTATTACCATTACCACCTCCAGGATGCTGGTACTTCTCCTCCTCTTGAAATACTGTTAAACAAAACCTTCCAGATCTTTGTCAGTTTTTTCCCTCTTAGCTTCCAAACTTCCACAGGAATACCATCTATTCCTGGGGACTTTCCTGCAGATTGGTTATACATAACCATTTTTATCTCATTTCTTCCTATCTTAACTGTTGGTAAATGAGCCTCATCTGCCACTAACTTTGGCATATTTAATTCTGTCATAAACATTTTCATTTGTACCTTTTCTTGATTTCGATATTTCTCTGCTTTATAAAAACTTTCATAACATTTTTGAAATATTTCTAATACTTCTACAGTGTCTCTTGTTATCCTCCTTTTTACAGGCTCCCTAAGCTTGGTGACAGCCCTTTCCACTTTCTGTTGCCTAAGTCATTGTGCTAACAGTTTTTCTGCTCTAGAATTATTATCAAAAAACAGTTGCTTAACAGCAATCTTTCTACACTTGTGTATATTATTGAGTTAATCCCTTATTTTCTGTTTAGCATTCTGCAGTTGCTTCTTTTCTTGTTCTGAGAGACTTCCCCTGTTTTGCAGTACCTTAACATTTGTCACTCCCTCTAAATAATTTGTTACTTTTTAGCCATATCTCCCTTTCCTTTATTTCCATCCTAGTTTTAAATTTCACTTTAATTTTATCCCACTCCCTAGCTATATTTTCAGAAGAAATTTCTATCTTCTCTAGTAACTCCTGAATTAATTCCAAACCCATTCCTTAAATTCCTCCCTTTTCAGCCAATAGGTAGGAAATCGCCAGTGTTTCATTTTTATTTCATTACTGTGCATTTTTCTTTTAGTTATTATTGGCATATGATCTGAAACAGTTTTGGGGTGCATTTCAAGACCTTCAATTAAATGCACATGTTCCTGTGAAATACAAATTCTGTCTAGCCTAGCCCAGTTTTTGTATCTTGGAGAATAATATGCAAATTCACTCCAAACTCCTAGTACTGAATTCACATCTTCCATGCCAAACATTTTCGTAAAATTCTTCAAAAATCTACTCTCCTTTGTTATATTTTCCCTTCTAGGCCTGCCAACACATCTCAACTGTTGCAAATCAAATTTCACTCTTCATCTACAAGTACTATTCCTTGCTGAAAGCTGATTATTTCTCCCAAAATGTTCTTAAGCTCCATTATAGCAGTTTTAGGAGGAATGTAAATGCATGACAGTATAATCCTCCTCCCTTGCCAGTAGCCCCTTAGTAATATATATCTTCCATTATTATCTATTTTTTTCTCTTCTGTCATTATTTGAGCTCCTCTTGCAATTAATATAAGCACTCCTCTTTTCCTTTGCCCCAGATATTCCACTGAATAACCATCCTGAAAATCTTTTTTTATCAAATTCACATATTCTCTTCTTTCCAGGTGTCTCCTGTAGCATAACTATTTGCACTCTACATTTTTTAATATAGTTCACTACTCTTTCTTTTTTATATTTATCTGTAAGACCATTTAGATTGACGACATTACAGAAAGTACCATTTTCTTATATAGTTATTATCACCACCTTTTATGTATAATAACTGCTTTTTTGTTAAATGTCTATTTTAAAATGTTATGTTACATGCATATACTGTTCGGCAGGTTGGTCTTTTATACAGTTGTTTCTTGTCATATCCATTTCAGCCTATGTCACATCTTACATAACTTTTTGTTTTTCTGAAAGCCCTCAAACAGAGCAAACAAGCCCCTCCAACCCCACTAAAACCTATTAACTTAATAATACACAAAACTATGTACATCTTCAATTATTGAAGTTTTTGCTTCCTAATAACAACAAAAGTCCTAAATTGATAGCCACACAGACAGGCTAGAGTTAACCAAAAAGAAAGGTTAGTCATGCTAAGAAGCATGGTACAGCCTGTGCTATTAGTAAGTGCTATTTGATTTTGTCTATCTTTATAGCTCTCCCCACTGAGAAAACCCTTGAATGCTTTCAGTAAACACTTTCTCCAAACCATTTCTCTTTATCAAATTGTCTTCTAGTGACATGGAAACCAGACACAAAATTGCTAAGGGTTCACTGTTTACCACAAAAAAGCCTTATAATATTCAATAGTCTTTTTTCATTTATATGCTTTGTAATAAACTTGTTACTGGATAATGCCTAGGGTCTTAACCCAGTCATTTACCTATGAAACATGTGACAAAGCACACATATTTTTCTTTTGTCATACTCTTTTAACCAGACCTTTCCTCTCTCCCCCTTTTTCAGAAGAAGGGAGAAAAAAAAAAAAGCATGTGTTTATATTAGTATCTCTACTGCATGAGAAAATCCTTACTTCAAGTCTAATTGGTTCTGTCTTATCTTTAAAGCCCTCCCAGCTGGGAAAACCACTGATTCCTTTCAGAGAACATTATGTGCTAGCCAAATTATCTTTTTTTTTTCTTCCCCCATAGCCAAGCCCCTTCCAGCAGACTGTCTGCATTTTCTTTTTATCAGATTATCTCCATGGAGACATGAAAACTAGACAGCCAGTTTGTATTTAACAGATTGTTTCCATGGAAACATGAAGAACAGCTGCACAATTACTACTAAGTATACATGCATTTGCTAGAAAATAAGCATCATAATATTCAATATTATTTTTTATTTACTTGTCCTCTATTAAAACTAATCAATCAAAGTTCCTCAATACAGTTATTTCCCCATGCAAGAATGAAAAAGAACATTCATTTTAACTTTGTCATGCCTTTCTTGACCAGGCTTTTTTTTTTACATGGCATTACCTATATTTCTCACAACTGTACAAGAAGAAAGAGAGAAGAGGGGAGAAAAAGAAAAACAACAGCACCTGTTTACAATCCCCATTACACTTAAAATAGCATGCAAAGAAAATCATATACCACAAATATAGTACTATTAAAATGTTTTCTTTGCTTACAGTTAGCTTTCTACCCTCTCTTCCCCCACCCAAAGCATTTTTCTGAACATTAATGACATGAAATAAGGAATATACTTTAGAATCCCCCACAAATCCAAGAGATTTTGAAAAAGTCCAATATTTCTAGATTTTCTTGTTCTGTCATATTTCACAAATATAATTCCTGCATTGTAATCCCACATTGAGTTACTGGTTTATTACTGTTCTTCTACATTGCCCATATCCTGTCTCTGCTTCATTTCCAATGTACTCTCGATTCTTCTAGTCAGCTCTTATACTCCCTTCCTTCTCTCCAACATTTTCAGTTGAAATGCTGGAATGGTTTCACAGGTACAGTCTGTTGTCTTTCTTACCAGAAGAACAAGAAGCAGAATCTCCTTCTGTTTTACAGCTCACTTTTTGTTTGACAAACTTTTGTATTTCCTCCTTAGCATGCCCTTCATCAAAAAAATGATTTTGTCCCAACAGGGAAGAATAATTTAAAGACAGCTGGACATAGCAGTTTGAATCTCACACCCATGTCTCGACATTCCCTGAATAGTGGAATCATTCTCAGTAAACACTCTGCTGTCTTCCACTATTAGTATTTTGTCCTTCTGCCACAGTTTTGTCAGAATCAACTTTTTTTTTGCTGGTATGATTGCATTTTACTATTAGAGGTTTAGGTTGCTTTCTTATAGCTAGATTTGGAGCATGCACATGATGTGCCCTTTCAACTAACAACTCCTGCTGTGGAATACCAGTCCAGTTGCTTATTTGTGATTTCATAAAATTAATGCAGTCTGTTCCTTCCAATTTCTCTGGTGTAGCTGAAAAATCTCAGGTTATCCCTACCTGCTATGTCGTCTAATTCTATTATTTTTTTAAACATCTCCTCCTGAGCAATCTGATATTCAGCTAGCCTTTTCTTCATTTCAACCTCTGATTTTTGCAGCTTTATCATCTCATCTGAATACCTGTTTAAAGCTTCTTCCATTTTTTCCATCTGTCGTTTGTGTTGATATACTCCATCAGTGTTTTGTTTAGTTTAACCAGATCTGTATGTAGTTGTCTTATATCTTCCTGTAGGTTATTGAAAGTTATGTCTAAAGGTTGCATTGCTTTTTGCTGAACAGCTGCAGAACTTTCCCCAGGCAGTGTTTCTTTCTCACTTTCTGTAGCTGATTTTTTCCAGGTCTTCTGTATTTCTTTACTCCTGGCATCCAGGCAGTGCACTTACTTCTCTGCTGAGTTTCTGTTTTCACACTGGGAGATCTAGAAACAAGCTGTTACCCAGTGTACAGCCATCTTGGAAGTCCCAGGACTCTGTCCTATTTGTTGAAGAACAAATGAAAATGACAACATCAGATAAAAAAGTTGTGTGTTCACCATAATGTTCCAACGGTGTTGGCTGTGTTTATTCTTCCTCATCTCCCCTCCCTCCAACCCCTTACCAATTTGACTTTTGGAAGGACTGGAAGATGCAACAGGAACCAAAGTTCCCTTACTTATGCTACATTTATATAAAAGTAATCAAATTGTATTAAGTTAAAATTAACAAACATTATGCTTCACATAAATTGCTATACATCATATAACCTAAACAACATTACATAAATTATTCAATTCCTGTCCCTTTTTGAAAGAAACATCTTTATTAAATCAACACTTATGATATAAGCAATCACACATTTATATAAATGAAAACAAACCACACTGACACAATCCTAGTTGGAAGCATTTTATATCACAAGCCACAGTGACTCACTCCCAGTTGCAAATTTTATAAATCACTTATAATCTAACCAATCATTTTCAGTCAAAATTATATAGCTTGTTTAAGTCCTGCCGTCTTTTAAACCTCGTTCTTCCCCTGTATGTATTGTTCCCATAATTCCTATTTTTTTCCTGTGTAGTTTGCTCCTACCTTTTTCTAAAGATCTCAATTCCACTTGTTTAATCTCTGTTACCATATTCAATACTTCTAATATATTTGGTTTAGATTTTGATTTACATTTTCCAGTAACTGCTTTTTTTGCCAGCCGCCATAATTAGAGAAAGCAAAGCCATACCATGTCTAGGCAATTCCGATGCTGTATCATAGTTCAGAAAAATCATCACCTTCATCACATCAATTTGCCCACCCAGCATCTCCGACAGTGCATCCCACAGGGAATCCTTAAAGTCTACCAACTCACTGCACTACCAGAAAATATGTTCCCAATTGGGACTACTTCAGAAGAGTGACAAACCAAAATACTGAAAACTTTTAATGCAGGGAGAAACCCCCCTCCACCCCCACACCCCCTGCTAATTATATATACCAATTCCAAGATCGCACAACAGTGGAAAAGGGGCAAATTCCATCCTTCAGTATTTTGAGTTCTCAGAATTTTCGGATTCAGTCTTGTTTTTTCAGTCTTCTGAAGTAGACCTATTCCCAATTACCTATTTCTTCCCCATCACACCTCCAACATTTGCTATCCACCTAAGGAAAATTTCTCTGGAGTCTACTTGGGATACAAAAATACCTTTGTAAACATTTCCAAGGAAAAATCCTAAATCTTCTAGATTTTGTTGCATACTTGGAGGACATGCATACATCCTCACATTGTTTCTTTGTAAATTGCTTATTCAGTCTCTCTTCCCAATTCTTTCTAACATTGTCTGATTGATTTTTACAGTTATCATGCAATATTTTATATGCTGTATTAATTATTCCTTTTTTAATAGCAGCTTCTGTTCTAGTTTCGACTTACTCTACTAGTCCTGGTCTTTCATTTAGGACCCCCCTATTTATTTCTCTTTGTCTGTACTCTGATATCAATCCTTGATAGGGAAGACAATCTCTAACCTGCAGTCCAAATAAATTATTGGCATATTCCCATTCTATCATCTTTCTCTCTCAAGTTATTTGCTTCTAACACCTTGGTTTTTTTGCCAGTTTTCTCCAATAAATTCCAGCCCCCTCTTGCATATTGTCTATATCCCTAATTGCAGTCATTACTATCTGCAGAATCTCCTTTATCCATTCCTATGTTGACTTAATTCTTAGAATACTTTCTACTACTTTATGGATATAATAATCTGTATGATTATTGTTATTCTCATTAAAGGCCGGCATCCAAAATCCCAGTCTCTCCTTGTTTCTTGAGCTTCCCCCTTGTTTCAGCATCATCCTTTTCCACTTTAAATTATAGTTTTCTGCTTGTGCTATGTATCTGTGCCTTGTCTGTGAAGCTCTGAAATACCCCTTCAAATTGGGTAATCCCAATCCTCCCTGTTCTACTTGAAGAAATAGCTTATCCCACTTGACTCTTGCCATCGTCCCCTCCCAGATAAAGTCCTTCAACTCTTTATTAATTGCTGTCCACAACTTCTCCTCTGGATGATAAAAATATGCCTAATCTGTGTATAAGACTAAAGGGACTAAATACATTTTGTCTGCTTGTATCTTACTTTCCATATCCATATAACAAAGCCTCCATTTTCTCAGTTTTTGTATTATCTTTTGTTTAGTGTCTTCCCACATATCCTTAGCTGCGACACCAGAATAATTTTTAATCCATACCCCTAAATACTTCATTCTAGTATGTCCCCATAAATAAGGATATTGCTGAATCAATTCATGTGTGGGTACATAATTTACCTCTATTGCCTTTGTTTTAGCTTCATTAGTTTTGTATCCTGAAAAGATCTGAAACTGTCTCAAAATGTTCCACAACACTGTAATGTCTCTTTCTGGTTTTGCCAGGTATAAAATAATATCATCTGCAAATACAGCCAGCTTTTCTTGACTACCATACCAAGTGCATCCTTGAATTTCTGAGTCCCTTATTTTCTTTGCTAATGGTTCTAAATATAATACAAATAACAAAGGGGAAAGAGGACTCCCATGCCTGGTTCCCCTGGCCAAGCAGAAATTATCAGAACGGATGCCACCCACTTTAATTTTCACCTCTGATCCCTCATATATCCTCCTAAACAACCATATATATTTTTTTTAGAAAATGCAAATGTTTCCATTGCCCTGCTCTTAAAGTCCCAGCTTACTCAGTTAAATGCTTTATGTGCATCAAGACCCATCAACAACAATGGTATTTTATTACATTCTGTTTCCCTCTGGATCATCAATGTTCTGTTAATGTTGTGAAATCTTTGCTTCCCCTACACAAAACCACACGGATCCACATCTATCAATTTCGGCATTACTTTTGTCATTCTTTTAGCCATTATAGACATGAACACTATAATCATGGTATACTATTGAAATGGACCTGTATGAAGCCGGGTACAATGGAGCTTTACCCTCTTTAGGTATTAGAGCTGCCACTGCTTTCTTCCAGGATGTTGGTACTTCTCCTCCTCTTAAAATACTGTTAAACAAAACCTTCCAGATCTTTATCAGTTTTTTTCTCCTAGGTTCCAAACTTCCATAGGAATACCATCTATTCTTGGGAACTTTCCTATAGATTGGTTATACATCACAATTTTTATCTCATCTCCTCCTACCCTAATCATTAGTAATTGAGCATCATCTTTCTCTAACCTTGGTGTATTTAATTCTTCCATAAACATTTCCATTTGTATCTTTTCTTGATTTCCATATTTCTCTGCTTTATACAGACCTTCATAGAATTTCCGAAATATTTCTAATTATTCTACAGGATCTTTTGTTGCCTTGCTATCAGCTCCCTAAGCTTGGCAACAGCCCTTTTTATTTTCTGTTGCCTGAGTTGTTGTGCTAAAAGTTTTTTTTGCTCTAGTGCTATTATCAAAAACAGTTGCTTAACAGCAATCTTTCGAAATTTGTGCATATTATCAAGGTAATCTCTTATTCTCTGCTTAGCATTCTACAGTTGATCATCTTCTTGTTTTGTGAGATTGTCCCTATTCTGCAATGCTTTAACATTTGTGAGTCCCTCTACATAATTATTGTTACTTCTTAACCATAGCTCCCTTTCTTTTATTTCCACCATATTTTTAAACTCCACCTTAATTTTATCCCACTCCCTATGTATATTTTCAGAAGACATTTCTATCCTCTCTAATAGCTCCTGAATAATCTCCACTACCCATTCCTTAAAGTTGTCTCTTTTCAACAGATAGGTGGAAAAGCACTAGTGTCTCATTTTTATCTCATTACCCTGTGCTTTTATTTTAGTTATTGGTGCATGATCTGAAATAGTTTTTGGGCACATATCAAGACCTTCAATTAAATGCACATGTTCTTGTGAAATGTAAATTCTCTCTAGCCTAGCCCAGTTTTTATGTCTTGGGGAATAATATGTAAATTCACTCCAAACTCCTATCATGTAATTCACATCTTCCATGCCAAATAGTTTTGTAAATTTCTTCAAAAATCTACCCTCCTTTGTTATAATTACCATTCTGGGCCCCCCATATACATCTTCACTACTGCAAATCAAGCTCCAGATGATATATCATTTTCACATTATATTATATGGGTTTAAAAGGCAAGAAACATGGTCTGAGGTATGTTAGGGGACTGATGCATTATGGGGAAGGGAAAAGCTTGAGAGTTTCAGTGTTCTACAAGCTAGAAAAAAGTGGCCAAGATGGATCCAAGGATCGGAACACAGATGGAACATTATGGTGAGTGCATAACTTTTTTCTGCCTTCATTATCAAATATGTTTTAGTTGGAGACAGAGTCTACAAGTACAAACAATTGATCATTAAAGTTCTGAGCAGTGTATTCTGAATGAAAAGTACTTGTGTCCCCAGCAACCTTAGTTCTTTAGTGCATTAAATATAACAGTCCACTTTTACTTAAGTCTAAAAGTTCAAACTTACTTAAAGATTGTAAGCTTCTTTACACATAGGGGAAGGAAATACAGATGAGATAAAATAAGGATAGGTAGCAATCTGTCCAAGTAGGGACACTGATCATGATTTAGTATGGTAACCCTCACATTAGAATAGGTAATGCCTGTGGGTGCAGCCGCTGATTTAAGACAACTGCTCCTATCTGGATGGAAATTTTCCTTTTTGGAAAGTGTATATAGTTTTATGGGTTTGTTATGGGTTACAGGAGTTAGGAGGGTTTAAACATGTGTTTATTTTTTCTCTGTAGTATTTTTATTGAAGTGAAAAGTCTAGAAAATGTGAAATGAGTTCAAATAGAGATATAAAGAAGCAACCATATACAAAATCAGACTATGATCAGTAATGTTTGCATATAAGTTGTTGGAAACCTATATTTAAAAAGACTGTCATGTATAATAATGCACCACTCAAAACTGAAACAGAATTCAACTCTTACTTCATTGATCTTATGGCATGCCTAACCAAGGATTTCCCAACATCTAATCCCAACTATCCAACAGCCACATATCACCACATCCACTTTCACCTTCAAACCTGTGCCTACATCCTATATAAAACTACTCCTAAAGAAACTCAAACCATGCTCTACTTCAGCTGATGACCATCCAAGCAAGTACATGCATACAAATATTTCAAGCACGGGCATTAAAAGCCCTTCTAGCTTGCCAATAAACCAAAACACTTGTTCCCATATTAAGTGTCCAGGCTGCTCTTAACAAAATGTCTTAACTAGTACTTGTTTTAATGTAATTTGGTAGTCTGTTCCATGCATTAGCTACTCTGTCAGAGAACCAATTAGTGCACTTCTCATTTCTACAGAATCTACATAGGCTGTCTGATGATTCTCTAGTGCTTTTTGATAACCCCAAACATTCCCAGAGGTAGTTGTCTCTAAATGCCCTTTATACTTGAAAAAGATCTCCTCTTACATATTTGTAAGAGACACTGTACAAGTTCAGATATTTTAGTGTTTCATAATAACTTAAATTTTCACATCCATGGATGCCCTTGGTATATTTCCGCTCTTTCCAGTCTACAAATGCTTGTTTTCTTATAGGGTTTCTAAATGTTATTCCATACTCAAGTTTGGGTCTAATGCAACTAACAAACAATGACTTCATCATTTTTGATTTCCTAGACTTTATACATCTTTTTATACAACCTATAGTTCTATAACTATCATTATACAATGACCCCCCCATTAATATTCCAAAACGTGCACGCAGATTGGTCAGCGTGCACATTGTAAATCAGAGTTATACTAATGGAAAAAGGTCCAGTCGCCCAGACTTTTTCCATTAGTATAACTCTTTTTTTACAGCAACAGAGAATGCAAGATCTCCGTTGCTTTTTACACACTATCTCGCTATGTTAAATGAGTTTAGCATAGCGAGACAGCTTTAAAAAAAGTAACAGTGATCTTCCTATCTCCGTTGCTTTTTTTAAAGGTGTCTCGCTATGTTAAATGGGTTTAACATAGCGAGACAGCTTTAAAAAAAGCAACGGAGATTCTCTGTTGCTTTTTTTAAAGCTGTCTCACTATGTTAAACTCCTTTAACATAGTGAGATACTTTGTAAAAAGCAATGGAGATCTTGCTTTCTCTGTTGCTTTTTTTAAAGCTGTCTCGCTATGTTAAACTCCTTTAACATAGCGAGACAGTTTGGAAAAAGCAATGGAGATCTTGCTTTCTCCATTGCTTCCGCCCACAGCTCTGATGTACTGCGTAAGCATATGCATGCGCAGTACATCAGAACTGCCGCAGAATACCAGACAGCTGCGGAAGGGCAGCAAGGAGGCATTATACAATGCCATTATTTAAGAAAAGTAATTTTTTTTTCTTAAATAATGTCATTGTATAATAGCAATAACCCACTTCTGAGTGTGGGTTACGCTGGATTTACCCACGGTTGTCTTTGTATGGCCACTCAGGCTTCGCCCTCGTGACCAAACCACACCAACCATGGGTAAATCCAGCATTACCCACACCCAGGCGTGGGTTATTGCTATATTAACCAATTGGTTGATATGTTTAGGAAAAACTCATAGCTGAATCTATCCATATACCTAGGTCTTTAAATGAGTCTACAATTTCAATCACTGTGTGCTGTATTAAATATTCAGCTTTCAATTTGCTTTCAATTTATGTCTCCCAAATCAAATATGCTTAGTTGTTGATGTATTTACCAGCATATTATTCTCCTGTGCCCAAATGGTCAATTTAGTCAATTTATTTTGCAGACGCCTTATCTGTAACACATGTAATCAGTTTACCAAATTTCAGTTCATCTGCATATAGACAGTAGAACACTTCAGATGAAAATGTTAGGTCTGAAAGATACAATCTAAACAAGTAAGGGCCTAGGACAGAGCCCTGTGGGACACCCTGAGTGTAACCAAGGATTTCACCTGTCCAATTGCTGTATGATACTTGCCATGTCCATGCAGCTATCCATCTTATCAAGAGTACATCAATACCTAGTTGTACTAATAATAATATAATGGTACCATACATTCTTGCAGAAGTGTTCTCAGGTCATTGTTATTAATTCCATCTCCTCCCCTTGCTTTGTTTGGATCCAGTTTGTGCAGTTCTTTTTCAATGTAATCTAATTTGATTCCAGTATCTGGTCTTACCTGGATGTCACTAGGACAACTTATTTCCCCTTTTCTGGAGCCAAACTCTTTTGCTTAAGATTTTGTAAATATTTATAATCTGTTGTGTCTGTGAATAAATTTTAGAATCTGCATACAGTTTATCAATTTGTGTGTCTTTACTCCTTCCACATCTTATGTATCTATAAAAAGGTTTCATATTATGTTCAATATCTTTATATAAATTTTCTTCAGTTTTTTTTTTATCTTGTCTCACACTACGGTTAATCTGTTTGTCCAGCTTGTTTATTTCAGTTTTCAAAGTAGTAGTTTGACTTGTTTTTCATTTCTTATATTTTTTCTCTCTCATCTTAATCAGATATTTTATTCTTATGGGAATATATCCCCTTGATGCTATATGCCTAGATCCTGATGTTAAACATTTTTTGATTTTTTGCACTCAATTTCTCTTTCAAAACTTTCACATTCCATCTGCAGTTTTTCCATTGAAGACCTCACTCTAGTTAGTTTTACATAGTGACTGTTTTGCTTCCATATAATCTGTAATTAACTTTCTGTGCATTAATTTAGATTTCAGTTTGGCAGAATCATCTAGCAGCAAATTAACCTTTATAATCCCATGATCACTGCACACTAATGGTGGTAAAACTTGGTTTGAAGTAACAGTAATTTCCTTAGCAACACAATGTCTAGTATGTTCTGTTCCCTGGTAGTTTTTTACAATCTGAAGCAATTGTTGTTCCTGAATATATTTTCCAGGGTTGTCTTTATTGTCACAGTTACACAGTCTGTAGTATAGGTGTTATCACTGAACATGTAATAATTACAGGTCTCACAATTATCTTTAACCCCTATAATAACACCTCCACCTGATTTTTTGTTAAAATGTTTGTTACAGTCAAAACATTTATATCATGACAGAACTGGTTTCCAGTCATTGTTCTTTAACGATGTTTCACAAACAATAACAACATAAATCTTGTGGGAATGTAGTAAATTTTCCAATAAAATCTTTATTATTAATGCTCCTAGCATTAATAACCATCAGAGAGGCATCAAATATTATCTGTGAACTGTTAAATTTTCGACCTGGAAAAAATCCTGCCTAGTGTTTGTCAAATATTGCAAAATATCTGCTGCAAAATTTGGGTCTATATGATAAACTCGAAAGCTGAAAAGTCTGAAGCACAAAACTTTGAACTGGAAAACTCAAAGTTCAAAAATGTCGAACCATAGAACGGCGATCGTCATAGAGTGTGGGGAGGGAAGATTTCCCTTTACTGCACTGTAGTGCAATCTCGGAGTTGGTATATTTAAGTAGCGGGGGATGGGGGGTGTTTTGGGTATTTAATGGGGGTTTGTTGTAGATTCGATGTTGTCAGATTACGAGCTTTGAAGTTCGACATTTTGTGCTTCGGACTTTTCAGCTTTCAATTATATGATATAGATCCCAAACATTCTATTCCCTGATCTTGACAACTGCAAGCCATCCTGTCTGAACACGTGTTCCCAAAACTCCACATTTCCATTTTTTTAAAAACAGGACATTTTTTCCATGTAGGTATTTACCCAAAAAATCTTTTCATTCACAGTGGCCTGACTATCCTTTCTATGGGTCTATATTGGAACATCGAATATTTAACAGTTCAAATCACTAAAGGTCGACCCTTAGTAATAGAACTGTTAAAACATCGAATGTTCCAAAAAAAAAAAAAAAAAAAAAAACTAAATGGTGTAGGCAGGGGGCCCCTGCACCCCCCACCCCACCCCCCACTACTTAAATATACCACCTCCGAGGCCACACTACATTGAAGTAAATGGAAATCTCCCCTTACGGAGATTTCCGTTTACTTCTTCGACATTCTGCAGTTTTGCTGTTCTTGTGCCGACAATGTCAGATTCGACATTGTCGGCTTTCGAGAATTCAATATAGACCCCCTTTCTATAGGTGATTTGTGAAAAATACGTCCTACCACCAGTACAAGCTATACTATCTAAGAGGGCTATGTTCCCCTACTAACAGTCAGAGAATCCTTGTGAATGACATAATTGTACCAACATGAATAAAAACGGATCTGTACTTCCTTACATTAAGGCATTCCAAGGCTTGTCTCACATCTTCTATTTTTGCTCCTGGCAAGCATAACATAGTCAATGTTCATTATCTTCTCTGCAAATGTATCAGTTCCTCTCAAAACTGAATCTCCAATTAAAAAATATCTTTGCTGGCCAGCTCTGAAGAATCTTTAGCTTCTAATACAGTAATATCTGCTCAATCAATTGTTACGAAGGATAGATCTTCATCACTATTAGTCTTATTAATCCCACTGTTTTCATTGTGTATTAAATTCTCATCCAGCTGGTATTGTAAATCCACAGCTTGAGCCATGTAGTCAACATCTGTCTTTCTCTTCTTTTTTCTTACAGTAATGTTCTTCAGTCCTTCCACATTCAATTTTGATTTCTTCCTTTTCACCTGCCCCTTACCTCTTTTTTCTACATTCTTTGCTGGAAAAATGCTGCCTTTCTCTGTAGACTGAAGGTTTTCTGATATAAAATATCATCATCCCCTGTAACCTGTGTGTTACATAACAAAGTGGTGTCCTTTTTATTATGTATTCTCTTTCCTTTACAGTCATTAATCAGTTTCTTTTCCTTCTTTGTTATTTGTTGTGAACTTCTTTCTTTCTATTTTTGTTTCCTTCTAAACAAACTGAATCCTCAGAAAACATGCATCCAGAATTCCAAAGTTGTCAGGGGATTGTCTTGTTTCATAGGGGTTGAATGATTTTTGCAGACAACAGATGCATCATTTCCTAAATGTGTTCTATTTGTTCTATGACTTACATTATTTATTTCATCAGTCCAGTCATTAATATATGAAACAACAGTTCTCCAAGCCATGCCAATTGCACAAGTGCAATCATCATCAAGTCTACATTTACTTCTAACAATGATAAGCAAATCATCCAACTTTTGACACAAGGAACTCAGATCAACAATGTTATCAGGTGTTACCTTTAAATCTTTAAATATGCATAGCATTTATTACATTTTACAAGATATTTGTGTATTAGCAAACCATTAATTACATACTCATTTAAGGAATCCATATTCAGCTTCAAATTAATAAAATATTATAAAAGAAAAGAATAATCAAAAATAGCAACCACAGAATTCAAAGAAAACTTAAATCAACTTCTATGACAAAAAATCACACCAGCAAAATATAACTAAATAATAAATTAAGTACAGTAAAGTTGTACTGACCACACAAATTCTGCAAGCCAGACAAAAGTTGTAATTCCTTTACTATCACTCGCAGTTGCACGTCTTTTTAACTGAAAAGATCAATAAATCACAAACCAAGGTAGGATTGTCTAGATATGCTCAGGATTTTCCTGTCTGCAGTCTATGTGAATTTATAGCTGTCTAAACCCATTAGAGTGGCTAGAGTTGGTCTGTCTAAAACCTCTCCTTTTCTAACAACCAACAGTAAAATTAATGGTAAAACAACAAAATATGAATCAAAGTAGGTCTTGTTAACAAGCTATCCCTTCATGCCTACAAACAGTTAAAAACAGTAATAACTAATAAAATATAAATTCAAATAAAATTTCTCTTACCAGTCAGCTCCACAGTAAACCAAGGTAGGATTGCTTAGATATGCTCAGGATTTTCCTCTCTGTAGTCTGTGTGAATTTATAGCTGTCTAAGTCCCTTAGGGTCGCTAGAGCTTGCCTGTCTAAAACCTCTTCCACTCTACAATAGCAGCTAACAGCATTGCCTATCATTTCTTAATCCTTATAACTAAGTCAATCTAGGAATCCCACACTCCCTCTCTCTGGAAAAAAACTACACATTATCCCAGTACACAAAGAAGGAAATTCAGCACACATCATTATGTTACACCTACAGCAATCTTACCCTCCATCCTAGATACTTGAAAAATGTATTCAAAAACAATTTCTAAAATATCTCCTACAGGAAGAATTCCGATTCCCACACAACATGTCTTCTGTCCCTCCTCTAGTACTAACACTGTATTTCTAACCTTTATGGGTACTGTCAATAAGGCTGGAGATAGCACACTAGTTTACTCATTATTTCTAGACTTGTCTAAAGTATTTGATACAGTCTGTCACAGGAAACTTCTACGTCAAATGTCCTCACTAAGTCTATTTCATTCCCACCAATACCCTCCACACTTCCACACTACAGTTCTCATTAATACACCACACTCTCATACACATCAGACAACCTGGCACCTCTATAAAAAAATTACTCAGGAAGCTTTAACAGACACTGAAATATGGCTTAGTAACTCACAACTCATGTTTAATCCTAAATCCCTCTCTCATGAAAAACAAAATTTAATATCCCCTTTCTTAATACTACAACCACTGAAATCACTTCTCATAGCAAATTATTCGGAATCATACTGAATGGCAATTTTAAACTTGACCTGCATATACAAACTGCATTAAAAAAACTCACCAAAAACAAGGAATCCTTAACAGGGCAAACAACTTTCTCACCAGTGCACTCTAAATCTAAACACTGTTTTATAGAGCTCATATCCTTAGTAACCTCCAGATATCACAAAAAGGAAAACTTCAACAATAACATAATAAAATGGCAAATGGCAGCAAATACTCCTTTCAGAACACACAAAAAGACACACAGAGCACTTAAAAGAATAAATTGGTTAGAACAGTTCCCTATTATTTAAGTGAACGTTCAATATTGCAAACGCAGCTTTATCGACAGCTAAATGTCAAAAAGGCCAAATCCAGAAGACACAGAACAGCAATTTTTTTTCCTAGGGAAAAAAATCACTGGGCCGTTTTCGGGACTTTGCTATTTCCGCCACTGTGGTGTGATCTTGGAGTTGGTATATTTAAGTAGGGGGGGTATCGGAGGGTGTGAGGGCAAAGCCCCCCACTTTATTTTGTATTTTTTTTTTTTTTTTTTTTTTTTGCGGACCAGTGATTTTTTTCCCTAGGAAAAAAATTGCTGTTCCGTTTGTTCAGGATTGGGCCTTTTCGACATTTAGCTGTCGATATAGTGGCATTTGCAATATTGAACATTTGCTAATTTAATAGGGAAGTGGTTACAACTACCCCATCAACTAACAGCTTCTTACCACCTATATAATTATTCAACACCCATCTGCTTGTCCATCACTAAATACTATTCTACTATGTTCCCACACAGTCATTATGATCTAATGACCAAAAACTCTATCAAATTTGCTCGGCATGGTCTGCACTCATTCCATGATACCCATCAGGTCATAACTCCCCCTTCCAATCAAACCTCTTAATTCAACATCTTAGTGCAAGAAATATGGACAGAGCCTAAGTAATGGTGTGGGACAAAGGCTCAAAAATATGGACAGATTTTAAAATTTGATCTTATAAACCTAGAAAGTTGCTGGAACAGCAGGATTTGTGTTAGCATGCATTTTTTGAAGGACAAGAAGCCTGAAACTCAAATGTTTGTCATTGTTTAGTGACTTCAATTCTCTGTGATTTGCTAGAAAACCACAATTTCTTTGAGGAACAGACCAAAAATACAAGCCAAAAATCTGGACAGTTAAGAGGTATACCTCCAGTCCTTTAAAACCATTCTGAAAGATTTCCTAGCCAAAATCTGGCTCTCTTTTTGATCAGCCTAAGGATAAACTACATCCCTAAATATGAATAAGCACCTATTCATACATTACAACTCTTACCCCTCCCTTCTTCACTCATTTCCTTACTTCAATCAATTTCTATCTCTGACTCTCTATCTAAATATGCCACAACCCTGTTTTTTTCTCTCATTTCATATTTTAATTCCTGTTTGTATTATACTAACTTACCTTTTACCTTTAATAAACTGGCTAAAATTTCTCTAAATATTAAATCATTCTCATGTAAAATGTATCGATTCTTAACTAATGTTTTCAAATGATATATAATTTGGTATAATTATTTAAACTGCAGATGTGTTTGCATTATTTTTGAATATTGTAAAACTGTTGTCCTTAAAATGTTTTTGTAATACTTTGAAGATTATCTTCCTGGGCTTCCACTGAAAATGGGCATCTACTCAATCAGACTTTCACAGTAAGAAAATGTAAATAAATAAATAGCATGTGGGTGTAATTGTTTTTTTAAATCAAAATGACTGCTTTGTCAGTATTAACTTGGAATGTAAACTGCCTTATGGGTATAAACAAAAAGCAAAGAGTATTGAATTATATTAAGGAGTGTAGGATGGTAATAACAATGCTTCAGAAAATTAAGTGATAACCTGGCAAAATTTCAAGCCCCATGAACCCTGAAAACACTGTTGCCTACGTGGATCTGTTCAAAGAAACTCTGTATAAGAATGTTAATAACTGCATAGAGGCAGATGTATCCACCAGGAATAAGTATAGAACTAACTCAAAAAACAAGCCACCATGGTGAAATCACAACATCAATAGGCCATAGGACTTCCACGATGGCTGCACACTGAGTAACAGCTTAAATTCAGCTCTCCCAGTGTGAAAACAGAAACTCAGAAGAGAGAGCCAATAAACTCATATTTTTGCATAAATATCAGTAACTGGCTAATAAATGCACTGCCTGAATGCCAGCAAAAAAAGAAAGTCAGAGAATCTGAAAGAAAATCATCACAAAAAGTAAGGGAAAACACTGACTGGGAAAAAATGTTACAGCTGTTCAACAAAAAGCAGTGAAAGCTCCAGCTTTGGTGCAAGAAATTACTTTATGTAACCTAGAGGAAAAATAGGTCAAATGTACTCAGAGTTAATTAAAATAAATGAAACACTGATACAGTATATCAACTCCAATAACAAAAGGCTAGAAAAAATGGAAATAAGCTTTAAATGGATATTCAGATAAGGTGATAAAAGTATAAAAATCAGAGGTCAAAATAAAGAAAAGGCTGGCTGAATATGTGACTGCTGAAGAAGAGATGTTTCAAAAATAATAGAATTAGAAGACAGTGCACTTAGGGAAAACCTGAGATTTTCTGCTATACTAGAGAAGCTGGAAGGAACAGACTGCATTAAATGTATGAAAGCACAAATAAGCAACTGGACTGGTATTCCACAGAGTTGTTGATTGAAAAGGCACATCAATTGCTCCAAACCTGCCAATGAGAAAGCAACCTAGACCTTTAATAGTAAAGATCCAATAATACCAGCAGAATTTGATTCTGACAAAACTGTGGCAGAAGGACAAAGTACTAAAGGTGGGAGACAGAAGAGTGTTTGTGGAGAATGTACAGAAGAGAAGTAAATTTATTCCACTATTCAGGGAATGTCAAGAAGCAGACATGACTTCAAGCTACTGTACCCGGCTATCTTTGAAATATTCTTTCCTAGAGGAATAAAATAATTTTTTGATACAGTACATGCTAAGGAGAAAATACAAAAGTTTGTTCAATAAAAAGTGAGTTGTGAAACAGAAGGAGATTTTGCTTCTTGTTCTTCTGGTAATAAAGATGACAGAGAAACTGTGCCAATGAAACCTTCTCCAATGTTTCAATGGGAATGCTTGAGAGAAGGAAAAAAGCATAAAAGTTTGACTAGAAGAATCTAGAGTATGTTGGGAATGAATCAGAGACAGGATTTGGGAGATGGAGATGAGCAGGAATAAAGTCTGTGAGTGTGGTTGTCAATTTGGGACACATGTTCCTATTAGGGGGGTAAAACTTCAATATTTGAATATGTACATAGTTTTGTGTGTTAGTATTTAGTTAGTATGTTTTAGGGGGGTATTGGGTGTGTTTTTTTTTTGGGCTTTCAATAAAACAAAAAGTTTTGTAAGATGTGACATAGGCTCAAATGGATATGACAAGAAAACATTTAAAAAATAACCTGCCAAACAGTGTCTGCATGTACCTAGTTCTAGCTGGAACTAGACACAACAAAAAAGCTGTTACACATAAAAGATGGGAATAATAGCTTTTTAACACAATGATGCTTTCTGTAATGTCTTTAAATGTCAATGGTCTCACAGATAAACACAAAACAGAAAGAACAGTGAACTATATTAAAAATGTAGAGTGCAAATAGCTATGTTACAGGAAATACAACTGGAAAGAACTGAACATGTGAATTTGATAAAGAAAGGTTTCCAGGATGGTTATTCAGCGGAATACCTGGGACAAAGGAAAACAGGAGTACTTATATTAATGCAAGAGGAGCCCCAATAATGATAGAAGAGGTTAAAAAGATAATAAATAAAAGTTATGCACTCACCATAACATTCTATCTGTGTTGTCCATTTTCATACTTCCTCAACGAATGGGTTTGCAGCTGACTTGGCCACTTTCTTTAGATTCTAGTTCCAACTCTCAGTTTCCTCCCTTACCCATAATGCCCCTGATCACTGAATTACCTCAGATCGAGTTTGTTGCTATACAATATCTCAGTAAAAAATTTTTTTCTGAAAATACCTGAGACAGATCAGTGATAACTGAAAGATCAGGAACTCAAACAGGAACGGTGGTTCCTAATAAGAATTCTATTAGATCACTCCCAAAGACATGGATAGGTGGAAGGCAGGAGGGGAGTTGAGGAAGAAAGAAAATATACAACACAGATGGAATGTTAATGATGAACACATAACTTTTATATCCGATGCTGTCATTTTCATTCATTCTTCAATGAATGGGACAGAGTCCCCAGTTACAATTACCTTGGGTAACCCTCATAGAAGGATATTCTGGAACACCGCAGAACCGAATGATGCTCTGTTCCTAGAAATTATGTTAAATTTGTAATGAGTAACAAATTTATGAGTATTAGACTAAGTGGCAGCTGCACAAATGTCATCAATGGAAGCGCTAGCACAAAAAGTAGCTGACATTGCCATTGACCTGGCCTTTGTTTGTTTTGGTAAGGTTAAGCTATTCAAGGAATAAACATGAGAAATACAGTCTGTTATCCTTTTAGCTATAGTAATCTTTGAAACTGGTTTTCCCCTTGTGGTGTTTGGAAAAGGAAACAAACAACTGATCTGTTCTTCTAAACTCCTTGGTTCTATGTAGGTAAAAATTAAATTGTCTATGTAATTCTAGGAGCTGATGGGTATATTCTCCTTTATTCTCAAATTTTGGAAGGAAAACTGGAAAGGTAATGACTTCATTAATATTTGATTCAGAGGCCATTTTAGGTAGAAAGAAAGGATTGGTGCACAAGATAACCATATCCTTGTGAAAATTAGATATGATGGTTCTGAAGAGAGTGCTTGGAGTTCTGAAACTCATCTAGATGAAGTAATTGGCACCAACAATACAGTTTTCCAAGATAAAAACTTAAGGTCTACTTTAGCTGAGGGCTCAAATGGAGGATGTACTAAAGACTGTAATACAAAAGTCAGATCCCAAGTTGGAGTGGAGTCTCAAATTGGAGGTCTATGGAAGAATGTACCCTTTAGGAAGGCCTTGCACAGCTTAGATGAAAATAAAGGAGAAGTCTTATTGCAAATGTGGTAGTTGGAGATGACTGCTAACTATACTTTAGTGGTAGAGAAACTTGCCCCAATATGCAAAATAGAAGCAAGGAAATCTAAAATAGTTGGGATTGGAGCAGTACAGGGGATCTAAGTCTCTTTGATGCACCCACAAAGAAAATCCTTTCCATTTGCTCATATAAATCTTTATGGTTGAAGGTTTGTGGGATGGAGAAATGATTCAATGAACTGGAGAGGAAAGCTTGGAATGTCTAGCCATCACTGGAATTGGAGAATCCATGCAGTCAGCTTGACACCTGCAATGTCTGGATGAATCATCCCTGACAGGTGCGACAGGAGATCTGGACTGGGGTCCATTGTCCACGGAGGACATACTGGGTGAGACCATAGGAAGGGAAACCACAATTTCCAAGGCTAGAAGAGGGCAATGAGAGTTACTTTACTCTTCGACTGACTGGTGTTCTGAAGAAATTTGGGTAATAAGGGTAAAGGGGGGAAAGCATAATGGAGACCAGAGGACCAAATGTGGATTACAGCATCTCTCAGGGACTGTCCCAGGGGAATTAGGGCAAAGAACCTGCTGCATTTGTTGTTGAGGAGAAAGGCAAACAGATGACAGCACGGTTGACACCCATTTGTGAAAAATCATCTTTGTCACTTATTGATTGACAGACCACTTGTGAGAAGTCGGAATGGTCCTGCTGAGCTTGTAAGCTAACATGTTGGATTTCCCCAGTATGTGCATTGCTACTAGAAAGCAGTTAGAGGAGATTGCCCATTGCCAAACTCTCACTGCTTCTCGGCATAGAGGGTAAGATCTGATTTCCCACGTTTGTTGATGTACCAGACTACTGACATGTTGTCCATCTAAATAGCAATAGTTTCTAGTGGAAGAGAGCTCTGAAGGGCCTGCAATGCTAAAAACATTGTAATCTCTAGAATGTGTATATGCAAATTGGTCTCTTCTTGGGACCATAATGCCCACCCCAAACTGGCAGGCACCCGCTGTCAACATGTCTTTTGGAGGAGGAAGGACAAATGGGCAGCCTTGATAAATCTCTTCAGAATGTATCCACCACAGTAGAGATTTTTTGCAAACCTGAAATAATTTTATTGGATGTCGTAGAGATTGTTGACAAAAAGACCATTGCACTGCTAGAGGCATTGAAGAATTTTCATATTAAGATGAGCAATGGTCAATAAAGTTATTGCAGCAGCCATCGACTGAAGGACTTTGAGTATTAATCTTGCTGGGGGTGAGGGCTGAAACAGAACTTGACTGACATTTGATTTCAAAGTAAGAATTCTGTTTTAAGTCAGAAGGGCAAGTCAACTGACAGTATCTAGATGAGCCCCTATAAACCCCAAGGCTTGAATCTGTTAAGGCTGGGACTCTACCAGATTTATCACAATCCCCAGAGACTGAGATAGAAGTAGAAGGTAATCTCTGGCCTTTTCCAGAAGATGCATGGTCGGTGAGGTAAGGACCCCAGATGTCTAAATATGGAAACACTCTGAATCTGTGCAGTCTTAGATGAGCTGCTACTATTGCCATACATTTGGTGAACACCCTGGAGGCAATGGTGAGACCAAAGGGCAGGGCTCTGAACTAATAATGACTGGCTCCTAGACAGAAGCATAGATATCTTTGGTAGCATCTGTTCATTTTTATATAATATTTCATGCCTTGAAGATCTAGAGAGCACATCCAGTCATCCTCATGAAGGACAGGTAGAATGGACTAAACTGTGACGATATGGAACTTAGAATTCTTTAAAAACTGGTTCAAATAACTAAGATCCAAAATGGGTCTTACGTCCCCTGTTTTCTTTGGCACTAAAAAGAACCTTGAGTAAATTCTGGATCCTCTTTGGTCTGGAGGAACCTCTTGGATGACTCTTTTGTCCAGCAACTTTTGAATTTCTAGAGTTGCTTGTTCCCGCTGATTGGGTGGAACACTGGGGAAACTTTTTCTCTTCTGTGGAGGGACTTGGGAAAAGGGAATGAAGTACCCTCTAGATGTGATTCTTTGCACCCAAGAATCTTTGTGATGGGCATCCAGGCTTTTGGGTTTAAGGATAAGCACACCCCTGACTGCCTCCAGAGAGGCCTGTCCAAGAAAGAATGTCGAGAACCTTGGTTTTGCAGACTCCATCTGCACAAGGGTGGCATCTCCCATTATAGTAATTTCCCCCTCTACCTCTGGGGGAAAATTTTCCAACTGATTCATGGAAAGGCCCTTGGGATTTTCTGAGCCATGCTTTCTTACTATCACATTGATTCCTGGAGAAGATCCTTTGCAAGGCAGAAAAGTGGATTCCCATGGCAGACAGGGTCTTTCCATCCTTCTCACTGTGGGACAGCATCTCTTTAACTGTTGGTCTGAATAAGGAAGATCCATCAAAATCACACAATCAGATCCAGGCATGTCTCCTGCTCACTATACCTGAACTGGCCACCCATGAGGAACCTTCAGCTGCATGTCAGATTAACCTCATGGATGGATTAGTAATGGATTATAGGTTGGCCAGTCATGAGGAAAAATACTTTTGTTCCTCTATGGACACGGGCCCTGGGGGAAGATTAGAGAGTTCCTTGATTAAGTCCCAATTTAACCTCATGAAATGCACCACATAATTCAGCAACCATAAAGCAAAGGTCCCTGATGCATACACTCACTTCCCAAACCTGTCCAATGCCCTAGACCCCCAGATAGGGGGATGGACAGAGGAGTTCTGTTCAGCCAACTCCTTTTTAGTAGCTGCTGCAATGACCATGGCATCCACAGGAACACCCTTTGTCCAATTTATCCTGTCTGATGGGGCACTAAGGCTCTTGTCCAGGCAGCTAGGGATAGGTTTTACAGAGTCCGGTTCCATCCATGCTCTGCAGGAGACCAGGTCTGTCATCTCATCTGCAGGTGGGGTAAACCATGAAGTAGATGGTCCAGCCCGAAAAGCTTCCAAAAATACTGATTCCTCTTGGAAAGGGTTTTGGGCAGACCAACCACCTTTTTGGCGAAGGATCTCTAGCATGTCTTCAAACAAGACATTTTCAGGTGGAGATCTAGGGGGACCCTTCCCCCTCATCAAAATCAGTGTCCTCTGTGAGG
The DNA here is from genome assembly GCF_019279795.1 of Protopterus annectens. Taxonomy (NCBI): domain Eukaryota; kingdom Metazoa; phylum Chordata; order Ceratodontiformes; family Protopteridae; genus Protopterus; species Protopterus annectens. The sequence goes on along the minus strand of NC_056728.1, from coordinate 251,292,462 downwards.
GATTCCTGTAGGGAATCCAGGTGCCCCTTGCACAACCTCTTCCAAGGACCTCCTCAGTGGTATGCTCTGGGGAAGTGTTGGAAGAGATGGGAAGTTCCCTAATGGAAACTGCTTGGAAGCTCATATGGGCTGGCTGTCCCTGAGGCACAGGATGAGAAAACTCAGACACAGGATTAAAAGGAGGTTGGGGGCATAGATCTGAAGAAGGAAGAGTTGAGGCCCGTCTAGGTATAGACAGTACCTTCTCCACCACCTTGAAGGCTGTGTACCCAGGAGACACTGATGGCAACCCTACCGGAGCTGAAACTCTTGGATCAGACAACCCCCATGGCCCTCAAACCCTTGCATCTTAAAGGGGGAGTCGGAGCCAAGCTATTTAATGCTGAAGCTCCTAGAGGAAGGGACAGCTCTGAAAACGTCAGAGTTGAGGTCAACCCTTTGGATTCAGTGCCACTGCTTTTGCTCCAAGAGCCATCCTGCTCTAACAGAGTTGGAGCCAATCGCGTCAGGGCAGTCGAGGACACCAGGACCTTCAGATTCGATGGTTCAACTCTCGAGGCACTTGGATCAGAGGACTCCAAAACATCCTGTTGGATCAGAGAAGGAGCATGTACAGGTTGGAAGAAGGGCTTATGGTTCACGGATCTGATGGGAAATGGAGCCACCAGAACCCACATCTGGATCTGTGTTCTGAGAAACCTACTGATCATCCTATCCAACTCTAAAACAGACAGACTCTAGGAGGACCTAACAAAAGATGAAGTGGAAGGTGGCCTGGAAGACTTTTTTGGGGTCTGCTGAAGGAAGGCACACCTTAGTGTAGGAGAAACAGGCTCTAGGGAAAATCTTGGTGAACAGAGTTGAGAAGACATGGTGTTAGCAGGTATCAGATCTGAGGCTTTCGGATCCGAGGTTTTAGGTACCTTTGCAAGAGGCTGAGAGGAAGGTACAGACTGAGGAGACTTAGAGGAGTGTGTCCTATGCTCCTTAATCTCTTTAGTCATCTGAGAGGGGGTTTGAGCCCCTGAGGATGTACCAGCAGAAGGATATGAAGCTGGAAGAAGCCCTTTAAATATCAGCTTATTCCTGCTATCAGAAATAGCCTTTACAGTAAAAGCCACTCAAATGGAGCAGGTGGTCTCCAAATGCGCAGGCCCCAAACAGTACATGCACTCCCTGTGGGGATCTTTTGCCACAGGAAGTGCACTTTTTAAAGACAGTAGGCTTGTCAGCCATACTGAAGACTCACAGTTTACCACCAGAAAACAGTTAAAGGTAAACATGACTGAAAACCTGAAAACACACACAGCAAGACAACCTCCCACTTTTTTTATTTTTTATTTTTTTTTATTGATTTATGTATTTTTTAGCAGACAAGAAAGAAGGGGCAGTAAAGAGTTGCTACCAACAAGAAAATACCTCAGGCCGAAGTAAGGAAAAGAAAATTACCAGCAATGGTAAACCTAGAGTACCTTACAGCAGGAAAAGTGTAACATACAAAGAGGTAAGTGAGTTTAAAGACATATATTTAGATGCAATGAAAAAAGAATATAAACATATATTTAAAAATATTATTTGTTCACTCACAAACACTCTACTAGAGCTCGAGGAGTTGTAATCCCAACCGATTTTGAAAAGTGGCCAACGAGATCTGAGGTAATTCAGTAATCATGGGCATTATGGGTAAGGGAGGAGCTTGAGAGTTGGATCCTAAAATCAAAAGAAAGTGGCCGAGTGAGAACCGAGGGTCAGATCCAAACCCATTCATTGAGGTATGAATAAAAATGACAACATCAGATTAATAGATTTGTAGTATTAAAAGGCTACTTGCAAGGGAGGAGGATTACACTGGTATGTATTTATATTCCACCTAAAACTGCTATAATGGAGCTTAAAAAAATTCTGGGAGAAATAATCACCTTTCAGCAAAGAATATTACTTATAGGTGGGGACTGGAATTTGATTTGCAGCAGCGAAGATGTGTCTGGAGGGGCCCAGATGGGAAAATATAACAACGAAGGGAAGATTTTTGAAGAAATTTATGACAACATTTGCATGGAAGATATGAATTCAGTACTAAGAGTTTGGAGTGAATTTACATATTATTCCCCAAGATAAAAAAACTGGACTAGGCTACACAGAATTTACATTTCATAGGAACATGTGCATTGAATTAAAAGTCTTGATACACACCCAATAACTATTTCAGATCATGTGCCAATAATAACTAAAATAAAAACACAGGGTAATGAAATAAAAATGAGACACTGGTGCTTTCCCACCTACCCACTGAAAAGAAAGGAATTTAAGGAATGCATAGTGGAAATTATTCAGGAGCTATTGCAGAAGTTAGAAATTTCTTCTGAAAATATAGCCAGGGAGTGGGATAAAATTAAAGTGGAGTTTAAAAATAGGGTGGAAATAAAAGAAAGGGAGATAAGCTTAAGTAACAAGAATTACTCAGAGGGACTGGCAAATGTTAAAGTATTGCAGAATAGGGGGAATCTCACAGAACAATAAGAGAAGCAACTGCAGAATGCTAAACAGAAAATAAGGGATTACTTTGATAATATGCATGAGTTTAGAAAGACAGCTGCTAAGAAACTGTTTTCTTTTTATAACCACAATAAATGAGAAAAGAAAACCTCAGACAATCAAAGACATAGCACCAAACATGATAGAGGTCCCACACAAATCCGCACCTCAGCTGAAATAAAACTAGGGAAAATGGCACTTCAAGATTGCTGCTAAGCAACTGTTTTTGATAACTCTAGAGCATAAAAACTTTTAGCACAACAAACCATGCAACAGAAAGTAGAAAGGGCTGTCAATAAGCTTAGGGAATCTACAAGGAATATAGCAAGAGATCCTGAAGAGGTATTAGAAATATTTCAGAAATTCTATTAAATTCTGTATAAAGCAGCAAAATATGGAAATCAAGAAATGGCACAAATGGAAATGCTTATGGAAGAATTAAACATGCCAAGGTTAGAGGTAGATGATGCTCAATTACTAACAGGATAGGGGGGGATGAGATAAAAATGGTGATGTATAACCAATACACAGGAAAGTCACCAGGAATAGATGGTATTCCTGTGGAAGTTTAGAAGCTAGGAGGGAAAAATGTTAATGATCTGGAAAGTTTTGTTTAACAGTATTTTAAGAGGAGAAGTACCAACATCCTGGAAGAAAGTAATGGTAGCTGTAATACCTAAAAAGGGTAATGGCCCATCAGTCCAGCTTCATACAGGCCCATTACAATACTAAACCATGATTATAAAGTACATATGTCGATAATGGCTAAAAGAATGACAAAAGTGATGCCAGAATTGATAGATATGGACCAATCTGGTTTTGTGGAAGAGAGGCAAACATTTGACAACATTAACAGAACAGTGATGATCCAAAGGAAAGCAGAATGTAAGAAAATACCACTGTTGTTGGGTCTTGATGCCAAAAAGCACTTAACAGAGTAAGCTGAGACTTTATGAGCAGGGCAGTGGAAGCATTTGCATTCCCTTATAAAATTATAAAGTTGATTAGGCTGGAGCACCTTCTGTGTGGAGTCTGCATGTCCTCCCCCACGGTCGAGTGATGTTAAACACATGCAGGTAGGTGCGAGCATAAATAGGCATGCCTTCTTTGAAGGTTGGGCATTGGGCTGGCAACTCGGCACTGTAAAATCCACTGCCAGTCATGAGTTCCACTGTGGCGACTCCTAACCGGGAAAAGCTGAAAGTCATTAGGAGAATATAAGAGGGATCAGAGGCAAATATTAAAGTGGGTAGGTTCCTCTCTGATGATTTCTGCTTGAGCAGAGGAACCAGGCAGGGGTGTCCTCTTTCCCCTTTGTTATTTTCATTATATTTAGAATCACTGGCAAAGAAAATAAGGGACTCAGAAATTCAAGTATATAACTGATATGGTAGTCAAGAAAAGCTGGCTCTGTTTGAAGATGATATACCTGATAAAACCAGAAAAGGACGTTTCAGGGTTGTGGAACATTTTGAGACAGTTCCAAATATTTTTGGGATACAAAATTAATGAAGCTAAACAAAAGGCAATAACTGTAAATTATGTACCCACACAAGAATTTGTTCAACAATATGCATATTTATGGGGACATGATAAAATTAAGTACTTAGGAGTATAGATTAAAAATGATTCTGGTCTGGCATCTAATGATATGTGGGAAGAGACTAAACAAAAGATAATACAAAAACTGAGAAATTGGAAGCTCTGTTATGTGGAAATCAATAGTAAGACACAAGCAATTAAAATGTTTTATTCCCTTTAGTCTTATACACAGATCAGGCATATTTTTATCAACCACAGGAGAAACTATGGATAGCAATTAATAAAGAGCTGAAGGATTTTATCTGGGAGGGGAAGACGGCAAGAGTCAAGTGGGCTAAGAGGATTCTTCCAATAGAACAAGGCAGACTGGGATTACCCCATCGGAAGGGGTATTTCAGAGCTACACAGTTAAGGCTCTTATACATAGCACAAGCAGAAACCTATAATTCAAAGTAGAAAGGGATGATGATGAAACGGGAGAAGCTCAAGAAACAAGGAGAGACTGGGATTTTGGATGCAGATCGTTAAGGAGAATAGCAATAATCATACAGAATATATTATATTCATAAAATAGCAGAAAGTATTCTAAGAACTAAGCCAACATGGGAATGGAGAAAGGAGATTATGCTGATAGGGATGACTGCAATTAGGGATACAGACATCAGGTAAGAAAGGCTGGAATTTATTAGGGAAAACTGCCAAAGGAATCACGGTATTTGGAGCAAATAACTACAGAGGGAAAGGTCTGTAAGAACAAGAAAAGAGAGCCGTATGTTCACAAGTAACTAGAAAACAAGTCTTTGATTCCACAAAACGTCAATAAGAAGTGCTTTTCATTAAACTAGATAAAAAAACTTCTTCAGATAAAAACCCTTGCTTAACTAATGTTTAAATATATATCATGTGACTACTTTAGTTATTAGAACACATTCATTATTCATTAGTAAGTCATTGAATTTAAACATACAGTACATTTTTTTAAAAACAAGACACTTATAAAGTCAGAAACTAGAACCAAAACAAAAAAAAAACTAAAAAAAGTCAGGAAATTAAAAAAGTGCTTGACATTGCCAACAAAAGATCTTTTTCTCTTTCATTTGTTTTTAAGATTTATTTGATATTTAAATTCATTCTAGAAAATATATGTATGTGTGTAAAAAGGAAATGTATTTAAAAAAAATTGTTTGTATATATATATATATATATATATATATATATATGTGTATATATGTATGTTGTGTCTTTTGGCTTTTCCTGGTTAGGGGTCGCCACAGCGGAACTCCGGTCCGCTAATGATTGGCAGTAGATTTTTACGTGCCGAGTTGCCAGTTCTGTCGTACAACCTTCAATGAAGGTATGCCCATTCACGCATGTCTCCACGCAGAAGACGCTCTAGCTGAGAATCGAACCGGACAGTGTCTTACTGTGAGGCGACAACACTACTGCAGCACCAACACCGTAGTATATATATATATATATATATATATATATATATATATATATATATATATATAAAAGAGCAGAACTGTTATGACAATTTAAACTAAATGCCTGTCAGTACTCAGGCTTGAATGAGTTCTGCTCTATCACAAGCATTTTAAAACTGAAAGCCCTAATGATTTAAAACCTCATATATATGTATATATGTATATGAGGTTTTATCTCATTAGGGCTTTCAGTTTTAAAATGCTTGTGATAGAGCAGAACTCATTCAAGCCTGGGTAATGACAGGCATTTAGTTTAAGTTCCCATAACAGTTCTGCTCTTTCAAGTAGTAAGGGCACTGGTCCACCTCTTATATCTGTCTGGACTTGGTCAGTGACTTTAAACTTGAATTTGTGATCTGGAAAGTCACTGAAATGTTTGGATAGCACATTGTCAAGTTTATCTTTCCTATATTGTAAATATGTTTGTAAGCCTTCTCTTTAAACTTATGATCGGTTTTGCCAACATAAAATGCTGGACACATTTGGCATGATGCTAAATAGATTATACATTTAGACTTACAGTTAAACCTTTGGTGTAACCAATAGGTCTTGTCTCTCACATTAAATCTACATCCTGTTTCAATGTACTTACATTGATTACATGCTTTGCACCTCAGCATCCCTGGGTTTCTGGTAGGAATTGATCTAATTGATTCAAGAATGTTTTTACCTTTCTTGAAAGTCACCACAGGGTGGTCACTTAATTTACTTCCCATATCTTGTTCTGCTGTTAATAACACCCAGTTTTTCTTAATAATACTTATTAATTCACCTGAGTCATGACAACATGTTGTAAAACTCAGGGTATATGATGTGACATGTCTACTTAGACTTATCTTACTTACTGGGTGAGTATTCCTCAGGTACTCTGAAAAACTATTTGTACCTACCTCACTAGATCCAGTGCCATCTAAAATTGGTTTGTAAATGCCCTGTTTCCTTTTATTACAGACTTCTAGGATCAGTTGAGATAGCAGTTGTGTTGGATACCCCCTATGTGTGAACATAGACCTAAGGGTCTCACACTGCTCTTCAAAATGAGAATCCTCAGCACCATCCTTGCTGCTCAGACTAGTTGTTCTTTCACAACTGACTTCTTTTGGTGTTGAGGGTGTGAACTGGTGTAATGCAGGAAAGAGTTTGAGTATGTGCTCTTCCTGTATATCCGGGCCCTATATCTCTGCCCTAGTAGATGCAAGGCAGTCAATAACACCCTTATGCAAAAGTAATTGACTCAATACTAGAAAGATACGTAGAACAGGAACCACAAATATGCCAAGACTCATGATCTTTTCTATCAAACATTAACAATTTAAGTTTTAGGGGTGACTGTAATTTACTTACAATTGATGTGTGCGACCTATACACATCAATCCCCCATGACACAGGAATAGAGTGGGTACTTGAAATAATGAGATCCAGAAAAGCACCAGAATCAGAAATTAGACTGATAGAAGAACTGTTGTAAATAGTCTTATCACACAACTTCATCAAATTTGATAATGAATACTACCTACAAAAATCAGGGGTAGCTATAGGCTCACCATGTGGGGTGAGTTTCACCAACATGGTGATGGCCCATTGGGAACATAAGTACATTTTGGACAATACTAGTATCAACTCACTGTCGACTTTTTACACACGCTTTCTGGATGACATTTGTATGTTGATTAAAGGGGATAGAAACACAGCCATAAACTTAGTTAACTATTTTAATAGTACAACACCATTCCTTAAATTTACCAGCACATTCCAGGAGACTACTATATCCAACCTGGACATTGGGTTAGCAAAAGACCTACACAAGCAGAGATATAGGGCCCGGATATACAGGAAGAGGACATACTCAAACTCTTTCCTGCATTACACCAGTTCACACTCTCAACACCAGAAGAAGTCAGTTGTGAAAGGACAACTAGTCCGGGCAGCAAGGATGGTGCTGAGGATTCTCATTTTGAAGAGGAGTGTGAGACCCTTAGGTCTATGTTCACACATAGGGGGTATCCAACACAACTACTATCTCAACTGATCCTAGAAGTCTGTAATAAAAGGAAACGGCATTTACAAACCAATTTTTGATGGCACTGGATCTAGTGAGGTAGGTACAGATAGTTTTTCAGAGTACCTGAGGAATACCCACCTAGTAAGTAACATAAGTCTAACTAGACATGTCACATCATATACCCTGAGTTTTACAATAACATTTTGTCATGAGTCAGGTGAAATAATAAGCATTATTAAGAAAAACTGGGTATTATTAACAACAGAACAAGATATGGAAAGTAAACTAGGCAACCACCCTGTGGTGACGTTCAAGAAAGGGAGGAATCTTAAAAACATTCTTGAATCAATTAGACCAATTCCTATATGTATATAGAAAAGATACTAGAAAACCAGGGATGCTGAGGTGCGACACATGTAATCAATGTAAGTATATTGAAACAGGGTGCAGATTTTATGTGAGAGACAAGACCTACTGACACACCAAAGGTTTAACTGTAACTCTAAATCTATAGTCTATTTAGCATCATGCCAATTGTGTCCAGCATTTTATGCCGGCAAAACCGACCGTAAGTTTAAAGAGAGGGTTTACGAACATATTTACAATATAGGAAAGAAAAAAATTGACAATGCACTAGCCAAACATTGCAGGGACTTTCCAGATCACAAATTCAAGTTTAAAGTCACTGACCAAGTCCAGACAGATATAAGAGGTGGACCAGTGCCCTTACTACTTGAAAGAGCAGAACTGTTATGGCAACTTAAACTAAATGCCTGTCAGTACCCAGGCTTGAATGAGTTCTGCTCTATCGCAAGCATTTTAAAACTGAAAGCCCTAATTAGATAAAAGCTCACACACACACACACATATATATATATATATATATATATATATATATATATATATAGAGAGAGAGAGAGAGATATTTTTTAAATATATTTCCTATTTACGCACATATATATTTTCTAATATGAATTTAAATATCAAATAAATCTTAAAAACAAATGAAAGAGAAAACGATCTTTTGTTGGCAATGTCAAGCACTTTTTAAGTTTCTGACTTTTTTAGTTTTGGTTCTTGTTTCTGACTTTATACGTCTCTTGTTTTTAGAACAATGTATTGTATGTTTAAATTCAATGATTTGCTAATGAATAATGAATGTGTTTTAATGACCAAAGTAGTCAGATAATATATATTCAAACATTAGTTAAGCAAGGTTTTTTTATCTGAAGAAGTTTTGCTATCTAGCTTAACAAAAAGCTCTTCATATTGACGTTTTGTGGAACAAAAGACTTGTTTTCTAGTTACTTGCAAAAGTACAGCTCTCTTTTCTTGTTCTGACAGTTGTTTGTGTTTGTTTATATAGTTACAGAGGAAAAGGTAACAGAATGGGAAGAAGCCAAGAATTTATTTATACTGCAATTTAGAGATTGCCTTCTGTATCAAGGACTGATATCAGAGTACAGGCAAAGAGAAAGAAATATGGGGGTCCTAAACAAAAGACCAGCACTGGTAGGGTTTTTATTATATTCTAGAAGAGAAGCTGCTGTTAAACAAGGAATAATTAGTAGATAGTATAAAATATTTCATGATAATAAGTATCAATCAGAGGAGTTTAGAAAGGATTGGGAAGAGAGACTGGATAACCAAGTCACAAAGGAACAATGGGGAGGATATATGTACGTCTGCCAAATATGCAACAAAATCAAGAAGATTTAGGATTTTTGCTCAGAAATGTTTACATATGTATTTCTATACCCTAAGTAGACTTCAGAAAAGTTTTCCTCAGATATACAGCAAATGTTTAAGGTGTTGGGGAAGAAACATGTAATTGGGAACATATTTTCTAGGAGTGTAATGAGGTGGCAAACTTTAAAGATTCCCTGAAGACTACTCTATCAGAGATACTAGGTGAACAAATTGGTGTTATCTAGGGAAATTATTTTCTGAGTTATTTCACCTTGCTTGAAACTTTCTGTTTCATATTTAATCCTTGGGCCATACAGAAAATACCCTGTTTTGTCCTTCTCCATGCCTCCGCTCTTGATCTTAAACTATCCTGCCTTATCAGTGTACTATAAGTATAATTTCAATTCTCCTTCTCTTTTTAGCTCTCAGTGTTTACATATGTACCATGTCCTTTTGGCACTAATGCTGTTCTCTTTTGCCTCTTACTTTTCTACATCTTGCTTCAACAGTTAACCATAGAATTTTTGTTATACTACAGTCATAGACTTCACCCCCACCCAAAGACTATAGCAGAATAAATACAGAATCCAACCCTGCAAACATGTACAGTCTGGTCTTTTATTCAGTACAAGGGGAATTTACTTGTTTGTTCTATTATCCTGATCATGCTCTGTTGAAAATAGTGCCAAGTTTAATGTCTCTTCTCTGTTTGGCCATTATTTAGTGGTTTACATTTTGTCTGTTTTTAACTACAATCAAAACTAGCCTCTGCTTCCCTCTAATTAATGAGATACACCCTACTCTTGCTGGAAGCCTGCACTTTAATTGCTCATTTCAGCTCCTGCTTTTGTAACTCTCCCTCTTTGCCTGTATAGGCAGTTTTGTGTTGGTTTGCTGCTTATCTTTTCTGTGCCCTCAAGATTTCATCAATTAATGAATAAAGAACTTCAACTTTGAGCAGTAAATGTGGTTAGATTTAAAAGTAGGTAAGAAAAAGTTCTTTTCCTCATTTTTCCAAACATTCTTTTTCTTAACTACCACAGTGTACTGCCTATCTCACTCACCTTTGTAGTTTGCATACTCATGTTGTTGTTGTGTCTTTCGGCTTTTCCCGGTTAGTGGTCGCCACAGCAGAACTCCGGTCCACTAATGATTGGCAGTAGATTTTTACGTGTCAAGTTGCTGGCCCTGACGCTCAACCTTCAACAAAGGTACACCCATTCACACATGTCTCCAACAAGAAGATGCTCTAGCTCAGAATCGAACAGGACAATGTCTTACTGTGAGGCGACAATGCTACCGCAGCACCACCACCTCAGTACCTTGCTATGGATAGTGTTTATGGTAACAGAAGGGGTCAGAAGAAGGTTTTTGTTGAGAAAGGAAGGCATGAAATGAGACAAATAAAGGGAAAGAATGACCAAGCAGGCATCTCGAATAAGGTATATTTTGTAACTAAATATTCCATTCTCTGAGGTAGTGAAAAAACTTATTTTGGAATTTTGGCATTTCATTTGCATGGATGAGGTGGTAGGAGATTTGTTTCTGAGATATGTTACTTTAAATTTAGATACCTGCCATACGAAAAAGTATCTTTTGAATTTGACACTGTTTAGCATGCCCCAGGGGTCAGCTGGATCATTTGCACGTGGAGACTGAAACGTTTGTAGCAGGATTAGAAATATATCTGGAAATTTTATTAATGGTTGAAAGTTTATGTCCAGAGGGAGATTTCATTGTAACGCACATGGGGTGGTCCATTGGGAATGGATGCAACAATGTTAGGTGGTACATAAGACAGACAAATGGGCAGTAAAAGCTCAAATGCCTGAACATTTGAAGGACATACGGAATAAGAACAGGAAAAGTATTGTAAGGGAACACCTCAGTTCTGTGCATTCTGGTTCTAATTAGGCTTTTCTCTTTAGTATTTTGGGAAGACCTGTTCTGATGGGGGTGGGTGGATGGGAGGGCTTTAGGAATAAGTTAAATGAATTGGAAAGTAAAATGATTTTAAATTTTAGAACACTTCATCCCAGGGGTCTTTATTTTTTTTCAATAAACATCTTTATTAAATTATCATGTACGACATAGGCAGTCTTACATTTATATAAATGAAAAACAAACACTGACACCACTTTAGTTGCAAACATTACACATCACAGACACCACTGAAGCAACTGTAACTGCAAACATTATACATCACTTTTCATGTATCCAGTCATTGTCAGTCAAGCATCATATAGCTCATTCAAATCCTCCTTCCATTTTCTAAAGATCCCAATTCCAGCTGCTTTATCTCTGTTACTATAGTCACTACTTCTAATAAAGTTGGTCTAGACTTTTGATTTCCATTTTTAGTTATCGCTTTTTTGGCAGCCACCACAACTAGACTCGGGCTTTACTATGTCTAGGCAATTCCGATTCTGTATCACAGCTCAAAAAAATTATCTCCCCAGTCAATCCAATCCGCTCACACAACACCTCTGACACAGAGGTCCGCAGGGAATCCCTAAAGTCTGCCAGCTCACTACACTCCCAAAAAATATGTTCCCAGTCACCTCTTTCCTGCCCATCACACCTCCATTTGCTATCCACCTGAGGAAAAATTCTTTGGAGTCTACTTGGGGTACAGAAATACCGATGTAAACACTTCCAGGTAAAGATCCCAAATCATCTAGACTTTGCTGCATATTTGAATACACATAAATCTCTTCTTTACACTCCATACTATAATATACTTTATTGCCCATTCATATATACCTTTCAGGCTTACAGATATGTTTTTCACCCACTGCAGTTGTACCAGCTTCCCAGCCTGCGCTGTTTCTCTACCCTATCCCCTATTCTCACCCACTCCCACTTCATATAAACTTATACCATTCTACCCCACCACAACCTAAAACAAAATAAGCAACCAAATTCACTGAGGCATCCAAATGCCCATGTGGCTGCTGCACAAATATCATCCAATGAAGCATTTGTTGGGAAGATTGCAGATGTGGCCACCGCCCTGGCACAATGACCCAGAATAGACTTAGGTTTCATGCCTTTTGAGGTATAAATGAATGGAATACAACTAGAAATCCATTTTGATAAAGTAATTTTGGCAGCTGGTTGGCCTTTCCTAGGGCCTGTAAATGCAATAATCAATTGATTTGCTTTTTGAAACTCTTTAGTTCTGTGTAAATAGAAACGTAACTGTCTCTGAACAGCCAGCAAATGTAGTATGTATTCAATCTTATTAGTAAAATTATGGAAGAAAACAGGCAAATGTATAGTCTGATCAATATTTGTTTGAGACACAACCTTGAGCAAGAAAGAGTGTTTGGTACGCAAGGAGACTCTGTCTTTATGAAATACCAAATACAGGGGCTGGGAAGATAGTGCCTGAATTTCTGATATCTGTCTCACTGATGTGATAGGCACTAAAAATATAGTTTTCCATGATAGGAACTTACAAGTTACTGCAAGTTCGAAGGGTGGTTGAACAATCAGATGTAGAACCAAATTTAGATCCCAAGGAGTAGATGGATCCTTGTGGGAAGGTCTTAACAACATGGTCCCTTTTAAGAAGGCTTTGCAAAGGTCATGGGAAATTAAAGATAAGTTGTCTTTCCCAATGTGAAAATTTAAAATGGCTGCTAACTGGACCTTTATAGTAGATCCCACAGCTCCATTACTGAAAAGGTGAGCTAGAAATTCCAGAATTAAGTGAATGGGAGCCATGACAGGATCCATGTTGTGTTGTTGTGCCCAGATTACAAACCTCTTCAATTTGCTCCTATATAGTTTTTGAGTGGATGACTTATGGGATAATACCAGAATATGATGGACCGGAGAGGAGAGCATAGGCTGTCTGGAGATCAACTGAACTGGAGGAACCAAGCTGCCAGCTTGAGACTGTAAAGGTTGGGATGATGCATTCCTCTCAGATGTGACAACAGATCTGGAAAGGGTTCCAGAACTCAGGACTCCTTGTATCGATGAGGCCAGAGAAAAGGAAACCAGATTTGTCAAGGCCGATACAGGACAATGAGAATAGGTTCATAGGTAGATACTAGGCTATCGGCCCTGGGGCCTATATAAGCCTAGCCAAAAAGGTTCCCTGGCTTTCGGCACCCAAGAAAATTATTTTCCTATGCCCCTGTCAAGCAGTGCCACAGAAGTGATCCCCGGGGTGAATTTTCTATTTCCCATCCAGTCGTCAAGATTTTTCTTAAAGAGGGCCAATGAGGAGCTTTGCTTGACATGAATGGGTAAATTGTTGCAGAGTATGGGAAGTTTCTGGGACAGGAATCTATCCCTCCACCAAGTTCTGTTTATTGTGGTGACAAGGTTTAGGTCCCTGGAGCATGTAGTTCGGAGAGATTGGAATTTCTTTAAGTGTAGCATGTCCAACAGCTTTGGGTTTGGCATAGCTTTGTATGCTAGGCAGAGATTGTGTCTGAGCAGGCGATATGTGACGGAGCAGAGCTGGAGTTTTTTAGATGGTCTGCATATGGCATCTGTTTGAGGCTAGTAATCCTCTTAGTGAGATGTTTCTGTGGCCTTTCCAATTGTTGTAGGTGTCTTGTGAGATACATGCTAAACGGGGTATTGTACTCTATAATGGGTCTGATGAGGGATGAATAGAGAGGAACAATGACCTCCTTTTTTCTAGAGGATAACCCTTTTGTGATGAGGTGTGCCATGTAGAAGGATTTCCTGACTATTGTGGCGATGTGGTTATCAAAGGAGAGACTACTATCCACCTGTGTCTCAAGGTCTCTTATCACACTTTCGGTGTTTAGTGAGGTACCACATATGTTGTAGTTCATGGGTACTGAGTTTTTCCCAAAGGGGATGACAATGTACTTCTTGGCATTGAGCTTGAGGCCATGACTGTGACACCAAGCATCTGTCTCTGTGTGGCCCTTTTGTAGAATGTCTACATCATTAGGTGATTCTATTATGGCTCCCAGTTTGCAGTCATCTGTGAACTTTGTTAGCCAAAGACCTTCTGTGTTGGCCTGCACTTCAGAGAAGTAGATGCCAAACAGGAGAGGACTCAGGACCAAACCCTGTGGTACTCCACTCATCACTGGTCTGAAGTCGGACTTGGAGTTGGCTACTTTTACTGTGTGGGTTCTGTCAGTAAGCCAGCTGGCCACCCATCTTGTGATATAGGGATATATGCCCAGTTTAGTGAGTTTATCTATAATTCCAGAGTGGGGGATGGTATTGAAAGCCTTGGCAAGGTCAAGATAGGCTGTATGCACTACCTTGCCCTCGTCTATGGCTCTAGTGACTGCTTCAAAGAAGTCAATCAGGTTTAGTAGACATGATCTACCTTTTACAAACCCAAACTGAGTGGGGTCCAGGGTTTGGAGGTTACCTATGTATTTGTTTATAAGCTCAAAGATGATACGTTCCATGACCTTGCAGACCAGGCTCATCAGGCTAATGGGGTGGTAGTTTCCAGGGTCCATGGTGGCACCCCCTTTGTGGAGTGGGATAACCATTGCTGTGTGCCATTCAGTAGGCAGATAGCCTGAGGTGAGGCTAAGATTGAACATGGTACTTAGGTGGGGTAACAGTTTATTCTGTAGTTCATGCAGTACGTAGCCTGGTTGTCTGGTCCCACGGATGCTGTGTTCTTGGCTTTGGAGAGTGCGATCTTTACTTGTTCATCCATGATTACAGGGGCTTTGCATTCTTCCAGTATTAAGATGGGCACTTTGGAGGGTGAGAGGGGGGTAAAGTTAGCACTGAAATATCGGTTGCTTCTGTATATTTACTGCCATTGTGCTGTAGCTCAGATTTGAGTGTTGCCATTAAGATTCTTGACATAGCTGTGGAATGCTTTGTGGTTGTCTTTGGAATCAGTGGCAATTTTATTTTCATAACTGTCTTTGGAGGATTTTATAAGGAATCTCAGCTTTTTGCTGAGGTTGACCAGGGAGTTCCTCCAATCTTGGGGATTTTACTCTTTTTTTGCAACAGCTTCTTCCTTCTGTTGTAGAGTTTGTTTATGGCAGGGAACCACCAGATTCGCTTCCTTTTTTTGGAGGATAGCATCTTGGTTTTGTTGGAGATGGCACAATCCATGCACTCATGTATGCGCTTATACAGTGCATTTGTGTAAGATTCAGCAGTCAAAACTCTATTTTCCATCTGCATGGGTGTTGTGAAGTTTGCCACCTCTGTCTTAAGAACCATGAATTTGGCTTTGGAGTATTTTTTGATGGTGGTTTCCTAATGGGGGGGTGGGGTGGGATATGGATGCCTAGGGTGATTGGCTTGTGATAGGATCTGACCAGCGAGGAGTTGATCTCTGGCATGAAACACCAGCTACCCATATTGGTAATGACCAGGTCCAGGATATTGCCGCCCCTGGTGGGGGTGTGGACAAGCTGATCCAAGGTGTTGGAATTTATGAATTCCAGAAAACATTGAGCGAATGAGATGGTACAAGTAGTTTTCCCAGTTGATGGTGGAGTAGTTGAAATCGCCCATAATTAAGGTATTGGGTTGTACCTTAATATTTTCCAGTATCTTAAGAAATGAAGAGTGGGAATCCTGGGGCATGGTGGGGGATCTGTAACAAGCCACAACCTGGATTGCAGTCTTGCCCAGTGTTAGTTGCACTTGGATAATTTTGGATGCATTATGTTGAGCAACTAGCCTGGAGGTGTAGATATCCTTTATGAATATGGCACGCCTTCGCCTTTACTGTTTCAGTCCAGGTTAGGTGGACGAAAGGTGTGGTATAAAGTATACCCTGATAATGCAGGGGTGCTCTCTGGAGCCTTGAACCAGGTCTCTGGCACTGCACAGATGTTGATGTTCTCCATTTTAAGGAGTGCCTCGAGTGAATTTTGAGGTTTAGACTTCTAGCATTGAGTAGCATTACCCTCAGAGTTTACTTGCTTGTACCTGTTATGGTGGAATTACTGCTCTCTTCAACCTGTTGGCTTTCTGAAGAAATATGGGGATAAATAGAATGGGGGGAAAGGCAAACAATAGTCCAGGAGGCCAATCATGTATTAAAGCATCCCATGGGGACTGCCCTGGTGGGGGAATTAGGGCAAAGTAACTGCTGCATTTGTTGTTTAGGGGAGAGGCAAAGAGGTCGCAGCAAGGTTGGCCCCATGTGCGGAAAATCTTCTCCAATACCTTCTGGTTGAGGGACCACTCATGAGGCATGAGAATGGCTCTGATCAACTTGTCTGCTTTAACACTGGACCTTTTCTGAATGTGCATTGCTACCAGAAGGCAGTTGGATAAGATCGCACATTGCCACACTCTGAGTGCTTCTCGACACAGAGGGTATAATCTGGTTCCTCCTTGCTTGTTTATGTACCATAACACTGACATGGTGTCTGACTGAATCGCTACCATCCCTAGAGGAAGAGCAGGCCGAAATGCCTGCAATGCTAGAAGCACTGCCCTCATCTCCAGGATGTTTATGTGGAGCATAGCCTCAACTGTGGACCAGGTATCTTGGACCTTCTTTCCCAGATAATACTCCCTCGCCCTATCTGGGAAGCATCCATGGTCACTGTAGCCTGAGGTTGAGGGGGAACAAATGCTCAACCTTGTGTCACCTGTTCTGAACGAATCCATCATGAGAGATCCTTTTTGCATATCTTTGTTATGAGAATTTGGTGAGACATTGGTTGGTGAATTATTGACCATGGAGAAGCCAGAAGCCACTGCAGAATTTGCATGTGAAACCTGGCTAGTGGAACCAACACAATCGCTGTGGCCGTAGATCCTAAAGCCTGTAGAACATGTTGGGTGATTAACCTTGAAGTTTGCCATCTAACTGTTAACACCCTGGAAGGAGAAAGTTTCGCAATCATCTGATTGGTGTCTAGTAGTGCCCCTATGAACACTAGTGTCTGAGTGGGTTCCAAATGAGATTTTTGGTAATTTATGGTTATGCGTAACTCACAGCAAACCTGAAGAGCAGAGTCTCTTGCATGGATAAGTAGATGCCTAGTCAGGGCAGATATGAGCCAGTCATCTAAGTAAGGGAACAGCCGGAATCCTTGTCATGCAATCAGTGAACACTCTGGGTGTGGCAGTGAGACAAAAGGGTAGTGCTCTGAACTGGTAGTGACTGGCTCCAAATGGAAGTGTAGATATCCTCTGGAGCACCTGTCCATTTTAATATGGTAGTATGGATCCTGAAGATCTATAGAGCAAAAACAATCATCCTGTTCCAGAAAAGGAAGTATGGACTGTACCATGACCATTTGGAACTTGCATCATTGAACTGACTTGTTCAATCTACTGAGATCCAAGATTGGTCTCCAGTCCCGTTTTCTTTAAAACCAAAAAGAACCTTGAGTAAGTTCTGAATCCTCTCTGATCTTGGGGGACCTCTTGGATGACTCTTTTTAGTAGTTTTTGAATTTGAGTGACTTCTTGATCCCTTTGATTGTGTGGAACATCTGGGAATTTTTTGTTGGGAGGGGGTTGTTGAGAAAAGGGAATTTGGTAACCTCTGGATATTATCTTCTGCACCCAAACATCAGAAGTTATATTTTGCCTGGCTCTCCAATGCAGGGATAGTTGACCCCTGATTGCCTTCAGGGGTGGACAATTGGGCCTCCTTTCAGAAGCACTGAAAAGGCTTCCCGAAGAAAGACCCTTGGGAACCTTGGTTCTGCAGACCTCCTCTGCTCTGAAGCCAATGTCTTCCATTACTGTTTCCCCCTCTGCCTCTGGGGGAAAACTCTCCACGTGTGTCTTGGTAGGACCCTTGAGATTTCTTGAACCACATCTTTCCCTTGCCTCTCTGGCCCTTCGGATAAGGTCTCTGAGAAGCCAAAAAAGTATGCCCATGGCAGAAAGAGTTTTACTTTCCTTCTCACACCTGGACAGCGTATCTTTCACTTTGGGACCAAAAAGAGACATGCCATCAAACAGACTGTTGACGAATGAAGATTTAAAAGAGTCCGCAAAATTGCAAAGGTAAATCAAGGCATGCCTCCTCATAGAGATGCCAGAGCCTGCTGCTCTGCTCGATCCTTTGGTTGCATGTGCAATGAGTCTCACAGAAGAGTTGGCTACTGAATGTAGGGTGGTTAACTGGGAAGCTACTTTCTCTTTAGCTCCCTCAGCTACTGCTCCTTCAAGGGTATCTGAGACCTCCTTGATCAGATTCCTTTGTAACCTGGTGAAATACAAAAGATAATTCAGGGACTGCAAGGCAAATGTCGCTGATGAGAAAACATGCTTCCCACATCTATCCATTGTCCTAGAATCTTTATTAGGAGGGTGGATAGCTGAACTCTCCTCAGAGTGTTCCTTCTTGGTCGCTGCTGCCATGACCATGGCATCTACTGTAATCCCCTTTGCCCAGAAGGCCTTTTCTGAGGGAGCAGTTATAATTTTATTTGGCCACTGGGGAACAGGCTTGATGGAGTCTCCCACGCCTGCTGTGAGATCAAACCTATGAGCTCATCAGTGGGTGGAGTCACCCAGTGGGTAGATGGGTGGGAAACAAAGGCAGCAAGGTACATTGACTCCTCAGGTGAAGGACTGCTGGACTACCACTCACTCCTCTGTTTCAGAATCTCCAGAATCTCCCTTTCAGAATCTCCAGAATCTCCCCAAAGGAAATGACCTCAAGGATCCTTCTCCCTCATCAAGGTCAGTGTCTTCCATGGTTGACTCCTCCATGGAGTCCAAATGCTTCCTCTTGCATAATCTTTTCCTAGGGCCCTCCTCAGTAGTGTAGTCTGGGGAGGTGTCAGAAAAGTCAGGGGTACTTGGATGGGTATCCTGGTGTCTGAGGTCCCACTGTCCCTGTGGAGCTTTGTGGTCAGAAGAGGAACACAGGTTATCCTGCTGGGATAGTGGATCTGAGGGGGTAAGTGACTTTTTAGTTGCAGTGGCAGTTATAGCCCTCTCCAAGACCCCAAAGGCTGACTGCTCCTGAATGGACGAGTACTCCAGCTCCGATAAGCCATGCTTTTGGGATGGGGTCCCTTCCAATCCAGAAGAAAGCTTGCCAGGGGTTGAAGGCAGAGCCAAGCTCACCTTCTCCACAGCCCCATGGTACATCGACTGCTCTGAAGACCTGGGAGTTGAGCATACTCAAAGTTTGCACGGTTTACAACAGCTCCGGGAGCTCTGGGCTTCAAAAAGGCCAACGAGCTACGAGCGCAAGTCTGATCTGAGGATAAGGCGTCTTCAGATCAGAGCTGAAAGGTACTGAGCATATCAGATCTGACAGCTCCGAAGCTTGCCCTGAAGTTGGAGGAGGAGGAAGAGGGAAAGAGGATGGTTTAGACAGACCTGGCACCATAAGGGTCAAGGCGGACTTAGTGAAGTCCTGCGCCCAGAAAACCTTCTGCACCATCTGTTACACATATTCTTCAGTAAACCTCCTGGTTGAATGGCAGGAGGAGGCAGAGAGGGACCTCGTTCTTGATAAAAAGGAAGACGGCACCCTCGATGGAACCAGATCATAGGTTGGAGAGTGTCATATCCTAGGTAAAGTCAAAATAGATTTCAATGGACTAGTTGTCAGATCCAGCCTCAATGTATCCAATCCATCCTTACTAGATATGATCAGAGCCAAATTAGTGAGATCTAACAGGGTAGAGATCAGTGCTGACAGTTCCCCAGACTTGGGAGATTTCATAATTTTTGGTTTGGCTCCAAAGTATCTGTTGGCGCCAGAGAGGGTCTCTCTCTCTTTTTTTTTTGTCTGAAGATTTAGAGGAAGAGGATGAAGATGGGCTCGCATGAGCCAATTGTGTATTAGAGGATGTACCAGGATTTATCTCTACCTCCAGAAATAGCCTCCCCAAAGGTGGAAGACAACATGCTCCTTAAAATGAGCTTATTCTTTCTTATTCTTTCTTTCCACTAAAGCTCAATGATTAAATGAGTGGTAGATTGCACAATCTTCTTGCAAGTGAAGGGGTCCAAGACAATAAACACACAGTAAGTGCAACTCACTTACAGGAATTTTGAGCCCACACTTTGTGCATTTTTTGATACCAGCCGATTTCTCTTGTTTCTCCGCCATAATGTAAGGAAGGGGCAGGCACAGAAACCATTCACACAAACACACACACTTAGAGAAAAAGGGACAGTGAAAGGGAAGATTTTTTAAACAGATAGAAGCAAAGGAAGGAGAAAGCTACTAATGATAGTAGTTGAATATATACCTAAAAAGGTAAAAGGGGAGGGAAGTAACCTATAAAAATGGTTACTGGCAGGAAAAGGAAAGAAGAAACAAAAGTAACCTAGTTAAAAATGGTTACTGCCCAGAAGGGTCACAAAGTTTCTTGGAGGCCAGTGCTTTCTTGGGCTAAAGGGAAGTCTCTGTGTTCATCAATGGCAGTGATTAACACTAAGCAGCCTGCCTGTCCCTGTAGGAGTGGTTACGGCCTAGAAACTGTAGTTTTATTGGCAATTTTGGGTCAATTCCAAACTCCTTGATCTCTCTCTGTTAAAACCCTACAACTCTCTTTTTTGTGTGGTGTTGCGCACTGAGCAGTGTCGGGCAGCGCCGCCTAAACAGGTTTAAAGTATTCTCGGCTCCACAAAGTCTTCTCTTCATTTTTTCCCTTAGAACTGTTCAAACTCTCAAAGTAAGCACTCTATTCTCTTTCTAAAGCCCTGCACTTGCTCAAATCTTATAAGGAAACACTAACTAACTAAAGCACTACACCCTCCTAGACTTCTCATAAGTACTAGGCTCCCGATTGGTCCTTTCTGATCAGTGAAAAATCAGTTCCCTATACTAATCTGGTATGTCCAAGGGTCAGTTTCAGGGTTACTCTCCAGTCCAGCTGGTAAATCTGGGAATCCTGAGGCAATGTTACAATTGCCTTATGTACACAGACAACCCTCTCCTCCTTCCAACAAACTCTAATACATGTGAGAGATGCAGTTACACAGCCAAACTGGAGGCAGAGCTCTCTCAACCCAAGACTGGCAGTCAGTCAGGAGGAAAAGGTAACCACCCGCACCACAAATCCAGTCTCACATAGACCTATTGCATCTGCAAACCTAACACATAAACACACAAAAACATACTTGGAGGCTCTAAATAAAAATCTGCCTAAGCTGCAAAGACCTCCACAGCAGACATCCAAGCAACAGCCACCCCTCAAAAATACCCACGAATCACATATTTCACAAAGTCAGTGTGCCTCACAGTCACAGCCCGTAAGGCTAAACAACACACCAAATAAACTTGTTATAGGGGACTCTATTGTCTGGCACACTGACATCCCACTCACAAGACTGAACAAGAAGAAGGTCACTGTAAGCTGCCTGTCGGGTGCCAGGATCCGCCACATAACTCAAGCACTCAGGTCACTCCAAAGCAAGTACAAATATGACTCCGTCATTGTCCATGCTGGTGTGAATGACCTGAGACATACCTCCCTGGACTACATGAAAAGAGACATAGAGGAGCTCTCTGATCATGTAGCCCAGGCTGGTATAACCCTGACCTTGAGTAGCATCTTGCCCTCACCAAGAATGATGCCACATTATAAAGACAAAATGATCAGTTTCAACAATTGGCTAAAGTATTGGTGTCATTCAAAGGGGATCCAGTGTCTGTCAGCCTGGGATGACATGCTCGACAAGCCACGTTGCTTCGCTAGGGACGGCTTGCACCTGTCACCCTTAGGCTTTCGTATACTGGCCAAGGCTCTTGCCACCCCCATAGTGCCTTTTTTAGGCAAGGCTCAAAGGACAAACCCACCTCCATAGACAACCCAAGGATAAAAAAACTAAATGTAATGCTACTCAATCCCAGAAGTCTAAACCTCAAGATGCACGCACTAGAGACTCTCCTCAGTATAGAGAAAATCGATGACTGTGCAGTAACAGAAACCTGGTTCAAGGCTCCTGAAAGCACCCCAGCACTACCAGGTTATAACTCATACCATGCTTTTCGGCCCCAAAACTCGGATCGAAGCACAAAAGAAGGGGGAGTATCTATATTCATCAAAGATACCTACACCTCCAGGTTAGTGGCACTGCACGAAGCATCTGAGACCATCCATGTACGACTAACAGAGGGCAAAACTGCCTTTCAGTTTGTAGCCTGCTACAGATCATCCTCCCTTTTACAGGAACCCCACTTGGCATTCCTGAGAACACTGGAGAATATGAAGGTCTCTCCAAACACCATGATATTGGGTGACTTCAACTACCCAAACATTGACTGGGAAAACTACTGAAGCCCAAACACCCTCGCCCAACAGTTCCTTGAATTTGTAAAATCTAACGCTATGGAACAACTGGTCACCACTCCCACAAGAGGGGACAACATATTGGACCTGGTCATCACCAACATGGGGACTCTATGTTCCACACCAGAGGTAAACCCCTCATTGGTAAGATCAGACCATAAACTAATTTCCCTGGGCATCCATATCCCGTCCTCACCCCCAGCCAAGCAAACCACTGTAAAAAATTTCTCAAAAGCTAACTTCACACTTCTCAAGACTGAGGTGGAATCCTTCAAAGCCCCCGAGCCAGAGGATAATACTGCCCAATCTGTAGAATCCTTTACAATTGCATTCTATGAGAACCTGCAGGAATGCATGGATCGTGCTATCCCAAATAAAATCAAGACTCACTCCTCCAAAAACAGGAGACCTGTCTGGTGGACCCCGGCTATAAATAAGCTATACAACAGAAGGAGGAAGCTACTACATGATAGAGCAAAATCCCAAAAAGGGAAGGAATCTCTGATCAGTATTAACAAAAAACTACGATCCCCTCATAAAATCATCAAAGGCCAGCTTCGAAAGAAAAATTGCCCTAGACACTAAAGATAATCACAAGGCCTTCTTTAGTTATGTCAGGAATATGGGTGGAAATTCCCAGATATGCTCTGAATTGATGCATAATGGTAGAAAATATACCAAACCTACAGACATAGCAAACATCCTGGCAGACAGGTTCAGTGCTAACTTCTCCCCCCCTTTCCCCCCAAAGGAGCAAATGCCTGTCCCAACTGAATGTAACCTCCCTGACATCACAGATGTACAGGAGAAAGCTGCCCTCTCCAAAGCAAAAAAACACAGCATCTATTGGACCGGATGGTGTCCCAGGCTGTGTCTTACAGCTCCAAGAAGAACTGAACCCTCACATTAAGTCACTGTTCAAACTTAGCCTTACTACAGGATATGTACCCAAAGAATGGCGTACAGCTACAGTGGTCCCATTCCACAAAGATGGTGCCGCAATGGACCCTGGGAACTATCGCCCCATATGCCTGACTAGTCTGATCTGTAAAGCTATGGAGCGTATTATCATGGAACTCATAAACAAAGACACCAGGCCTCCAGGCACTGGACCCTACCCAATTCGGCTTTGTTAAGGGCAGATCTTGCCTCTTAAACCTAGTTGATTTCTTTGAAACAGTTACCAAAGCCATAGATGAGGGCAAGGTAGTCCACACAGCCTACCTGGACCTCGCAAAAGCCTTCGACACAATACCCCACTCGGGCATCATAAATAAGCTTACCAGCTTAAATATCAACCCCTGTGTCACAAGATGGGTTGCAAACTGGCTCAGGGATAGAACCCACATGGTCAGAATTGCAGGTGCCACGTCCAAATCCAAACCAGTTACAAGTGGCGTCCCACAAGGCTCAGTTCTGGGACCTCTCATATTCGGTATATACTTCTCTGAGATACAGGCTAACACGGGGGGACTATGGCTGACAAAGTTTGCAGATGACTGCAAACTGGGAGCCATAATCAACTCTCCAGCTGACACAAGCATCCTCCAAAAGGGTCTCACGGAGATGGATGCTTGGTGCCAGAGCCACAGCCTCAAGCTAAATGCTAAAATGTGCATAGTCATCCCCTATGGGAAAAACAAAGTGCCCACAAATTACCACATAGGTGGTAATCCATTAAGTACGGAAGAAGTAATTAGGGATTTGGGGACCCAAGTAGACAGTAATCTCTCCTTTGATAATCACGTTGCCAAAGTGGTTAGAAAGACCTTCTATATAGCCCACCTTATCACGAAAGGGTTCACATCTAGATCAAGAGAGGTCATTGTGCCCCTCTACTCATCACTCATCAGGCCCATAATTGAATACAATGCCCCTTTTGGGATGTACCTTACCTGACACCTGCAGCAACTGGAGAGACCCCAAAAGTACCTCACCAAGAGGATCATGGGCCACAAACAGATGTCCTATGCAGCTCAACTAAAGAAACTCCGGCTCTACTCAGTTGCTTACCGCCTACTCAGAGGCGATCTATGCCTGACGTACAAAGCCATGTCTAACCCAGAATTAATGGACATGCTTCACCTCAAAAAATCCAAATCCCTTAGGGCTACATGGTCCAGGGACTTAAACCTCAGCACAAAAATAAATAGGACATGCTGGAGGGACAGATTCATTTCCCAGAGGCTCCCCTCACTCTGGAATAGAATCCCAATTCATGTTAGACATAGCCCCTCGCTGACCCTCTTCAAGCAAAATCTAGACGCGTGGATGGGAAATCGCAAATTCACCCCTGGGATCTCTTCTGTGTCCCTGCTTGACAGAGGCACAGTAAACTAATCTTAAAGGGCTACCTTCTGTGACCTACTATACAGAAGCACAGTAGGCTAATCTAATAGGGAGGCGAAAGCCAAATACACTCTGGCTAGGCTTATAAATGCCCTAGGGCACATAGCCTAGTATCTACCTATGAACCTATGAACCTATGAAACTAAGGGAGAGAGAGAGTGAAATTATTAATTACACTAAAAATATTAAGAAAACGAGATTATAGAAGAGAAATATTTTTAAATATACGACCTGACACCAAGAGCTAGCTGATCGGACCATGTCTTCGCAAAGTGGCACACTGACAAAAAAAAAAAAAAAGAAAAAGAAAAAAAATGACAGTATCAGATATGGTACAACTTGTCTCAACAGACTTCCACTCTCCTGCTCTGTGGGAACATCCACCCAAATCCTGGACCATCCCTTCAAACCAACCAAACTACATCTAATCCATCAGCTACCACCATTACCAGTACATAATCCACTAATTCTAAACACAACCTACTGTTAATGCATGTAAACCTCAGAAGCATCTACAACAAAATTCCAGATCTCCATGCACACACTGCAGCACACTACCCAGACATTCTAATCATGAATGAAACTTGGCTAAAATCAAACAATAAACATGAAGAAATTCTTCCCCCAGGATACAATATAATAAGAAATGACAGAGTACACAAAAAAGCTGGAGGGGTTGTAGTACTTTTTAAAAACAGTAACTCCAAAAACAAAAATACGCCAAAGGCACAAGAAAGTCAAAAAACAGTTCGTATTGGCAAAATGAAAGCACGACCACTGGAACCACAAAGCCGTTGACCAGGAAGTAGGATGACTAGCTCCGATATGGATTTCCAAAGAGAATGTGATCTCCTGGAAAATATGTTTAAGGAAAGAGGTTATCCTACTAAATTCATTAATGGAATTAGAAAGGAAGTTGAAAAAGGTAGGAAAGATAGATTTTCCCCTATATTTCTTACAAATGGGACTGAACGGACAAATGATGAAGGAGAAGCAGAAAATGTAAACTGGCCTGGGAAAAATACAACTAATGGTGATCAATTCACATGGGCCTTAGTTCTGGAATACAACGGACTGAATAATAATATTAGAAATATATTTTTTAAGGAATGGGATAGATTTGTGGCTTTAACTGATATTGATGGTTTAAATAAAATCCCCAGGAAAGTGATATATAAGAATTCACAAAGCTTGGGTAATATGTTAGAAAATAAACATGAACGAAGTAGTAACAGAAACAAAAAAGGTACCTTTAAATGTGGGCATTGTAGTCAATGTAGCCATGTTTTAAATAAAGAAGGGCTTTATATTGAAAGTAGAAAGAAATGGATCAATAGCCCTGAATATTTTAATTGTGAGACCAAGGGCATTATATATTTGGCCATTTGTGTGCTTTGTAAATCCTTCTACATAGGTAAGACGGAGAGGGCACTCAAAAGAAGGATTTACGAACATATGTATGAGATTTCTACTGGCAAGGAAAGTAACGCTCTTTTTAAGCATAGTAAGTTATGTAAGGAATACGATTTTAAATTTTTAGTAATGTCCAAAACCAAAAGTTCTGTGCTATGACAAAGTCCCACCAAACAGCAAACAGCAAAATCCAAAAAAGAAAGAAGAATGGCAGGACACTGCTGGATTAACTCCTTCTTTTATTAAAACAACCAAAACATCCAAGGATAAGCGCTTTCGGGTGTGATACCCTTCATCAGATAAAGAGAACAAACATTACCACTGTTTTAAATTAAATGCCAACCAATCAGCAATCAGTAAATTACCCGCCTTTTTAGTAGGGCGGGTTTCAAAGGAACCATGTCATTTAACCCTGGGCTCCTATGAGCCCTCAGCTCCAAGATCCATTCAGATTCAAGGGATTCTGTCATCAACCTTATGTCTCCTCCCCTATTATTTAACCTTACATTAACCACAGCCCTGAAGCTGAAAGTATGTGTTGAGTGCTGTTCAATGTGCCTATAAAGAGCATTATGCTCATTTTTATTTCTGATATTGGAAAGATGCTGTAAAATTCTGATCTTAAACATATTATTGGTCTTCCCAACATAATATGCTGCGCATTGTTCACATGTAGCCAAATAAACTATGTTACTTGTCCTGCAGGTAGCCCTTGCCTTAAGATGGTATAACCTTCCAGTAACAGGATGTTTAAAAGTTGCATTCTTATTGATAGACGGACAGGCTTTACATAAGCCACAGGGAACACTGCCTGGGCTCTCCTTAAATAAATTGGATGTAGTAAAAGCCTTTTCATTACAAAGGATGTCCTTCAAATTCTTATTTCTCTTGTATCCAAAGCTGGGTCTGGTTCCTAATAGATCCTTTAGCTTATTGTCACTTCTTAAGATGTTCCAGTTTTTAAAAATTATATTTTTTATATCTTTGGTATTGCTACTATAGGTGACAAACAACTTAGGTTCCCTTTTTTGTGGAGCTTTGGCCTTGGATTCAACGAGCTCTTGTCTGATCCATGGTTTGTATTTACTATCCCTTTTCTGCCTGCTATCATTGATGACTTCACTAATCATCCCCTCTTTGTATCCTCTGTCCAAAAAACATTGCTTCAAGGACTCTATCTCTTTCTCATACTCTGTATCATTCATTGATATCCTAGATATTCTGCCTGCCTGGCCCTGAACTATGTTGGGGAACATATGACGGATGCATGCTATCAAAGCATAGCAAACTGTTTTCCAGCAATCCTTTCTAAATAACTTCGATGAAAAACCATTGCTAGTTTGTGTAATACTGACATCCAAAAAAATCTATGCTGGTATCAGAGAAATTCAACTTAAATCTAAGGAAGGATGTAGTGGAATGTAGATAGCTGACAAAATCTATTAACATGTCTGCCTCACCCCTCAAAAGAAAAACATCGTCTACAAAACGTGTATACATATACACATGTTGTTTCCATAATGGATGTTCTAAAATTACATCTTTCTCCCAAAACCAAAGGACCAGGTTGGCGTATGTATTAGCACAGGGGGTGCCCATAGCTACCCCCTGTGCTTGTCTATATATTTGCTTGTTCCCTATAAAGACATTATTCTCTAAGACCAAGGCCAACATCATCTTAACTAAGGATATATTGTTGTCCTCCTCACCCAAGTCACTCAGAACCCCACCTATGGCTTGGATACCAAAGTCATTACTGATCACAGTAAAAAGATTATGGACATCCAACGTCACCATTAAAAGTTTTCCCTGTGGCTTATTATGATTGAACCTGCCTACCCTTCTAAGGAAATCACCACCTTTTACCAACAGAAAATTCAGGGGTTGTTATTAGATAAGAAAGTCTATGTTCCACTCAACCCCATAGGTGTCAAGATGCTAGTGGATGAAGTACACAACAGCTTGAAGAGGTTAAATTTTGATATGCTAATAAGTGATGAGATGCTACAATTTCTTTGGATAGAAAAAGCAGTTATACCTATTTTTAAAGCTCTGCCAAAAATTCATAAATCAGTAGAAGACCCCCCATTCAGACCCATTGTCTCGGGCAGAGGCTGGGTCACGGAGCATATCTCCATCTGGGTAGAATATACACTTTGACCACTTCTAGATAAAGCAACCTCTGTGTTGAAGGACACTGGTGATTTCCTCAGAAGGGTAGGCAGGTTCAATCATAATAAGCCACAGGGAAACTTTTAATGGTGACGTTGGATGTCCATAATCTTTTTACTGTGATCAGTAATGACTTTGGTATCCAAGCCATAGGTGGGGTTCTGAGTGACTTGGGTGAGGAGGACAACAATATATCCTTAGTTAAGATGATGTTGGCCTTGGTCTTAGAGAATAATGTCTTTATAGGGAACAAGCAAATATAGACAAGCACAGGGGGTAGCTACGGGCACCCCCTGTGCTAATACATACGCCAACCTGGTCCTTTGGTTTTGGGAGAAAGATGTAATTTTAGAACATCCATTATGGAAACAACATGTGTATATGTATACACGTTTTGTAGACGATGTTTTTTCTTTTGGAGGGTGAGGCAGACATGTTAATAGATTTTGTCAGCTATCTACATTCCACTACATCCTTCCTTAGATTTAAGTTGAATTTCTCTGATACCAGCATAGATTTTTTGGATGTCAGTATTACACAAACTAGCAATGGTTTTTCATCGAAGTTATTTAGAAAGGATTGCTGAAAAACAGTTTGCTATGCTTTGATAGCATGCATCATCGTCATATGTTCCCCAACATAGTTCAGGGCCAGGCAGGCAGAATATCTAGGATATCAATGAATGATACAGAGTATGAGAAAGAGATAGAGTCCTTGAAGCAATGTTTTTTTGGACAGAGGATACAAAGAGGGGATGATTAGTGAAGTCATCAATGATAGCAGGCAGAAAAGGGATAGTAAATACAAACCATGGATCAGACAAGAGCTCGTTGAATCCAAGGCCAAAGCTCCACAAAAAGGGAACCTAAGTTGTTTGTCACCTATAGTAGCAATACCAAAGATATAAAAATATAATTTTTAAAACTGGAACATCTTAAGAAGTGACAATAAGCTAAAGGATCTATTAGGAACCAGACCCAGCTTTGGATACAAGAGAAATAAGAATTTGAAGGACATCCTTTGTAATGAAAAGGCTTTTACTACATCCAATTTATTTAAGGAGAGCCCAGGCAGTGTTCCCTGTGGCTTATGTAAAGCCTGTCCGTCTATCAATAAGAATGCAACTTTTAAACATCCTGTTACTGGAAGGTTATACCATCTTAAGGCAAGGGCTACCTGCAGGACAAGTAACATAGTTTATTTGGCTACATGTGAACAATGCGCATGATATTATGTTGGGAAGACCAATAATATGTTTAAGATCAGAATTTTACAGCATCTTTCCAATATCAGAAATAAAAATGAGCTGAGCATAATGCTCTTTATAGGCACATTGAACAGCACTCAACACATACTTTCAGCTTCAGGGCTGTGGTTAATGTAAGGTTAAATAATAGGGGAGGAGACATAAGGTTGATGACAGAATCCCTTGAATCTGAATGGATCTTGGAGCTGAGGGCTCATAGGAGCCCAGGGTTAAATGACATGGTTCTTTGAAACCCGCCTACTAAAAGGCGGGTAATTTACTGATTGCTGATTGGTTGGCATTTAATTTAAAACAGTGGTAATGTTTGTTCTCTTTATCTGATGAAGGGTATCACACCCGAAAGCGCTTATCCTTGGATGTTTTGGTTGTTTTAATAAAAGGAGTTAATCCAGCAGTGTCCTGCCATTCTTCTTTCTTTTGGATTTTGCTGTTTGCTGTTTGGTGGGACTTTGTCATAGCACAGAACTTTTGGTTTTGGACTTTGATTTGTATTTGGTTCTAATAGTGCTATGTCTGCTGTGGAACAACAGAATAAGATGAACTCTGATCAACTTGCTGATGGAGATGGGAATACTAGAGGTGAGCTGAATAGCCTTGATAAAGTATTTTTTACAGAAAACCCTTTACTTAATTTGGGTTTTTCTGTAGATAAAACTGCTCCAGTTAAAGACTTTATACCTGTAGCCATGGATAAATCATTTGACAGTTTAATACATGATTTAAACCATAAAGCTGGAAGGCTGCAACGTTTACAATGGCAGGCTCACCACTTGGAAGCCTGTCAGTCCTATGGTATAGTTCCCAGAGGAATGAGAATCCTCTGTATGCCAGAGGCTTAACGCTACCCAGACCTTCTGGCCCAATGGCAGTCGCTAAACATACAGACTAGTTTTAAATATATGGAGATCTTAACAACCTTTTTTGCACCAGAAATGGCTCAGTTAAAAACTGACGTAGAGACTTTGCGTAATAAATTAGAGAGAGATTACTGTGAACCTTATCACGTAGCACGTTTACAACATCTTTATACCACCATATCTGACAATAATGAGAAGCTACGTGTACAGAAGTTACAGAAATTAAAACGTGACTACGATGATTTTGTTTCAGGGAACATCTTTGTGTGGCCCAGGAGTGCTACACAGCGTAACACAGTGAGCAATGCCATCAATAGGAATCAACCTAAACGCCAACCGGAAGTGATTGATTCCCAGAGGCGTTTGGCTACACCTACACTCAACAGCGTTCATAGCTCGACAGTCGTCACAGGAGGGAATATAGGAATTAATACACCATCACCTACAGGAGGCCCAGGAGGGTCTCTAACAAGCACAGCAGACAAGGAGCAGCTGATAGAGTCTGAGGATCCAACAGCAGGTTCGATTTCCACGCTCAACCCTAGTCGTACGGATGGGACTGAATCTTTTACTTATGCTGCAGTAGCATCTACAGAGGGGCTAGCCATGGGAGCGCGCCCTAAGACTCTCGCAGGGACAGCAACGTTTTTGGACCAGCTACCTGCTCCTGTCAAGAAGCGAGGAGCATGGAGACGCTCCTCGGCGAGGCAGATATCCAGGCAAGAGGAGGAGGACTTACGAATGACTTTTAATCACAATAGTGGTATTGTTTTAATCTTTCATCACATTCTTTAACACAAGATGAGTTGTATGTGTTAAACAAAGGTCTTACTTTTGTGCCGCAGGGCAAGTGGTTTTAGTGACGTAATGTTAGATATTATGTTGTTTTGTAGAACATTAGCTTTAAAATGTATTTTTGGTAATAATAATGAGCTAGGGACTACTTTAAAACTACCTAGTAGTTATGTGCCACCCTTCTCTCCAGCTTTAAATTTGTTCATCAATAGCTGTGAGAATGATTTACAAGAATATTTTCAAAGGGAGGACTACAAAAATACCATAACTTAACGCGACCTCAGCAACAAGCCCTACATGATTTGGGCTCTAACAACAATTTGGTTATAAAATGGCTGATAAAGGGGTGCCGTAGTGGTGATGGACACCACCTTTACCAACAGAAAATTCAGGGTTGTTATTAGATAAGAAAGTCTATGTTCCACTCAACCCCATAGGTGTCAAGATGCTAGTGGATGAAGTACACAACAGCTTGAAGAGGTTAAATTTTGATATGCTAATAAGTGATGAGATGCTACAATTTCTTTGGATAGAAAACAGTTATACCTATTTTTAAAGCTCTGCCAAAAATTCATAAATCAGTAGAAGACCCCCCATTCAGACCCATTGTCTCGGGCAGAGGCTGGGTCACGGAGCATATCTCCATCTGGGTAGAATATACACTTCGACCACTTCTAGATAAAGCAACCTCTGTGTTGAAAGACACTGGTGATTTCCTTAGAAGGGTAGGCAGGTTCAATCATAATAAGCCACAGGGAAAACTTTTAATGGTGACGTTGGATGTCCATAATCTTTTTACTGTGATCAGTAATGACTTTGGTATCCAAGCCATAGGTGGGGTTCTGAGTGACTTGGGTGAGGAGGACAACAATATATCCTTAGTTAAGATGATGTTGGCCTTGGTCTTAGAGAATAATGTCTTTATAGGGAACAAGCAAATATATAGACAAGCACAGGGGTAGCTGTGGGCACCCCCTGTGCTAATACATACGCCAACCTGGTCCTTTGGTTTTGGGAGAAAGATGTAATTTTAGAACATCCATTATGGAAACAACATGTGTATATGTATACACGTTTTGTAGACGATGTTTTTTTCTTTTGGAGGGGTGAGGCAGACATGTTAATAGATTTTGTCAGCTATCTACATTCCACTACATCCTTCCTTAGATTTAAGTTGAATTTCTCTGATACCAGCATAGATTTTTTGGATGTCAGTATTACACAAACTAGCAATGGTTTTTCATCGAAGTTATTTAGAAAGGATTGCTGGAAAAACAGTTTGCTATGCTTTGATAGCATGCATCCCGTCATATGTTCCCCAACATAGTTCAGGGCCAGGCAGGCAGAATATCTAGGATATCAATGAATGATACAGAGTATGAGAAAGAGATAGAGTCCTTGAAGCAATGTTTTTTGGACAGAGGATACAAAGAGGGGATGATTAGTGAAGTCATCAATGATAGCAGGCAGAAAAGGGATAGTAAATACAAACCATGGATCAGACAAGAGCTCGTTGAATCCAAGGCCAAAGCTCCACAAAAAGGGAACCTAAGTTGTTTGTCACCTATAGTAGCAATACCAAAGATATAAAAATATAATTTTTAAAACTGGAACATCTTAAGAAGTGACAATAAGCTAAAGGATCTATTAGGAACCAGACCCAGCTTTGGATACAAGAGAAATAAGAATTTGAAGGACATCCTTTGTAATGAAAAGGCTTTTACTACATCCAATTTATTTAAGGGGAGCCCAGGCAGTGTTCCCTGTGGCTTATGTAAAGCCTGTCCGTCTATCAATAAGAATGCAACTTTTAAACATCCTGTTACTGGAAGGTTATACCATCTTAAGGCAAGGGCTACCTGCAGGACAAGTAACATAGTTTATTTGGCTACATGTGAACAATGCGCAGCATATTATGTTGGGAAGACCAATAATATGTTTAAGATCAGAATTTTACAGCATCTTTCCAATATCAGAAATAAAAATGAGCATAATGCTCTTTATAGGCACATTGAACAGCACTCAACACATACTTTCAGCTTCAGGGCTGTGGTTAATGTAAGGTTAAATAATAGGGAAGGAGACATAAGGTTGATGACAGAATCCCTTGAATCTGAATGGATCTTGGAGCTGAGGGCTCATAGGAGCCCAGGGTTAAATGACATGGTTCCTTTGAAACCCGCCCTACTAAAAAGGCGGGTAATTTACTGATTGCTGATTGGTTGGCATTTAATTTAAAACAGTGGTAATGTTTGTTCTCTTTATCTGATGAAGGGTATCACACCTGAAAGCGCTTATCCTTGGATGTTTTGGTTGTTTTAATAAAAGAAGGAGTTAATCCAGCAGTGTCCTGCCATTCTTCTTTCTTTTTGGATTTTGCTGTTTGCTGTTTGGTGGGACTTTGTCATAGCACAGAACTTTTGGTTTTGGACTTTGATTTGTATTTGGTTCTAATAGTGCTATGTCTGCTGTGGAACAACAGAATAAGATGAACTCTGATCAACTTGCTGATGGAGATGGGAATACTAGAGGTGAGCTGAATAGCCTTGATAAAGTATTTTTTACAGAAAACCCTTTACTTAATTTGGGTTTTTCTGTAGATAAAACTGCTCCAGTTAAAGACTTTATACCTGTAGCCATGGATAAATCATTTGACAGTTTAATACATGATTTAAACCATAAAGCTGGAAGGCTGCAACGTTTACAATGGCAGGCTCACCACTTGGAAGCCTGTCAGTCCTATGATATAGTTCCCAGAGGAATGAGAATCCTCTGTATGCCACGCAGGGCTTAACTACCCAGACCTTCTGGCCCAATGGCAGTCGCTAAACATACAGACTAGTTTTAAATATATGGAGATCTTAACAACCTTTTTTGCACCAGAAATGGCTCAGTTAAAACTGACGTAGAGACTTTGCGTAATAAATTAGAGAGAGATTACTGTGAACCTTATCACGTAGCACGTTTACAACATCTTTATACCACCATATCTGACAATAATGAGAAGCTACGTGTACAGAAGTTACAGAAATTAAAACGTGACTACGATGATTTTGTTTCAGGGAACATCTTTGTGTGGCCCAGGAGTGCTACACAGCGTAACACAGTGAGCAATGCCATCAATAGGAATCAACCTAAACGCCAACCGGAAGTGATTGATTCCCAGAGGCGTTTGGCTACACCTACACTCAACAGCGTTCATAGCTCGACAGTCGTCACAGGAGGGAATATAGGAATTAATACACCATCACCTACAGGAGGCCCAGGAGGGTCTCTAACAAGCACAGCAGACAAGGAGCAGCTGATAGAGTCTGAGGATCCAACAGCAGGTTCGATTTCCACGCTCAACCCTAGTCGTACGGATGGGACTGAATCTTTTACTTATGCTGCAGTAGCATCTACAGAGGGGCTAGCCATGGGAGCGCGCCCTAAGACTTCGCAGGGACAGCAACGTTTTTTGGACCAGCTACCTGCTCCTGTCAAGAAGCGAGGAGCATGGAGACGCTCCTCGAGCGAGGGCAGATATCCAGGCAAGAGGAGGAGGACTTACGAATGACTTTTAATCACAATAGTGGTATTGTTTTTAATCTTTCATCACATTCTTTAACACAAGATGAGTTGTATGTGTTAAACAAAGGTCTTACTTTTGTGCCCGGCAGGGCAAGTGGTTTTAGTGACGTAATGTTAGATATTATGTTGTTTTGTAGAACATTAGCTTTAAAATGTATTTTTGGTAATAATAATGAGCTAGGGACTACTTTAAAACTACCTAGTAGTTATGTGCCACCCTTCTCTCCAGCTTTAAATTTGTTCATCAATAGCTGTGAGAATGATTTACAAGAATATTTTCAAAGGGGAGGACTACAAAAATACCATAACTTAACGCGACCTCAGCAACAAGCCCTACATGATTTGGGCTCTAACAACAATTTGGTTATAAAATGGCTGATAAAGGGGTGCCGTAGTGGTGATGGACACCACCTTTTACCAACAGAAAATTCAGGGGTTGTTATTAGATAAGAAAGTCTATGTTCCACTCAACCCCATAGGTGTCAAGATGCTAGTGGATGAAGTACACAACAGCTTGAAGAGGTTAAATTTTGATATGCTAATAAGTGATGAGATGCTACAATTTCTTTGGATAGAAAAAGCAGTTATACCTATTTTTAAAGCTCTGCCAAAATTCATAAATCAGTAGAAGACCCCCCATTCAGACCCATTGTCTCGGGCAGAGGCTGGGTCACGGAGCATATCTCCATCTGGGTAGAATATACACTTCGACCACTTCTAGATAAAGCAACCTCTGTGTTGAAAGACACTGGTGATTTCCTTAGAAGGGTAGGCAGGTTCAATCATAATAAGCCACAGGGAAAACATTTAATGGTGACGTTGGATGTCCATAATCTTTTTACTGTGATCAGTAATGACTTTGGTATCCAAGCCATAGGTGGGGTTCTGAGTGACTTGGGTGAGGAGGACAACAATATATCCTTAGTTAAGATGATGTTGGCCTTGGTCTTAGAGAATAATGTCTTTATAGGGAACAAGCAAATATATAGACAAGCACAGGGGGTAGCTATGGGCACCCCCGTGCTAATACATACCAACCTGGTCCTTTGGTTTTGGGAGAAAGATGTAATTTTAGAACATCCATTATGGAAACAACATGTGTATATGTATACACGTTTTGTAGACGATGTTTTTTCTTTTGGAGGGTGAGGCAGACATGTTAATAGATTTTGTCAGCTATCTACATTCCACTACATCCTTCCTTAGATTTAAGTTGAATTTCTCTGATACCAGCATAGATTTTTGGATGTCAGTATTACACAAACTAGCAATGGTTTTTCATCGAAGTTATTTAGAAAGGATTGCCGGAAAAACAGTTTGCTATGCTTTGATAGCATGCATCCCGTCATATGTTCCCCAACATAGTTCAGGGCCAGGCAGGCAGAATATCTAGGATATCAATGAATGATACAGAGTATGAGAAAGAGATAGAGTCCTTGAAGCAATGTTTTTGGACAGAGGATACAAAGAGGGATGATTAGTGAAGTCATCAATGATAGCAGGCAGAAAAGGGATAGTAAATACAAACCATGGATCAGACAAGAGCTCGTTGAATCCAAGGCCAAAGCTCCACAAAAAGGGAACCTAAGTTGTTTGTCACCTATAGTAGCAATACCAAAGATATAAAAATATAATTTTTAAAACTGGAACATCTTAAGAAGTGACAATAAGCTAAAGGATCTATTAGGAACCAGACCCAGCTTTGGATACAAGAGAAATAAGAATTTGAAGGACATCCTTTGTAATGAAAAGGCTTTTACTACATCCAATTTATTTAAGGAGAGCCCAGGCAGTGTTCCTGTGGCTTATGTAAAGCCTGTCCGTCTATCAATAAGAATGCAACTTTTAAACATCCTGTTACTGGAAGGTTATACCATCTTAAGGCAA
The DNA here is from genome assembly GCF_019279795.1 of Protopterus annectens. Taxonomy (NCBI): domain Eukaryota; kingdom Metazoa; phylum Chordata; order Ceratodontiformes; family Protopteridae; genus Protopterus; species Protopterus annectens. The sequence continues at coordinate 251,255,677 of NC_056728.1, read as the reverse complement.
GGGCTACCTGCAGGACAAGTAACATAGTTTATTTGGCTACATGTGAACAATGCAGCATATTATGTTGGGAAGACCAATAATATGTTTAAGATCAGAATTTTACAGCATCTTTCCAATATCAGAAATAAAAATGAGCTGAGCATAATGCTCTTTATAGGCACATTGAACAGCACTCAACACATACTTTCAGCTTCAGGGCTGTGGTTAATGTAAGGTTAAATAATAGGGGAGGAGACATAAGGTTGATGACAGAATCCCTTGAATCTGAATGGATCTTGGAGCTGAGGGCTCATAGGAGCCCAGGGTTAAATGACATGGTTCCTTTGAAACCCGCCCTACTAAAAAGGCGGGTAATTTACTGATTGCTGATTGGTTGGCATTTAATTTAAAACAGTGGTAATGTTTGTTCTCTTTATCTGATGAAGGGTATCACACCCGAAAGCGCTTATCCTTGGATGTTTTGGTTGTTTTAATAAAAGAAGGAGTTAATCCAGCAGTGTCCTGCCATTCTTCTTTCTTTTTTAAATTTTTAGTAATAGAACAAATCAAGAAAGATATTAGAGGGGGACCGTGGGAAGACAGAGTAGAATATAGAGAGTTGTGGTGGCAGCTGACCTTGAATTCAGACAAATTACCTGGTCTGAATGATAATATATCTATTTTGCCACTATTGAGACTAAGAGCAGCTAAATTATAAGTGGAAGCTATAATTAAGGTTTCCACCACAAGATGTCACTAGCCACTAAACTACTAAATTTTTTCCTATACATTGTCTTAATCCATTATACTGTTTTAACTTTTTATAATTTTTTATAACTATATGATTAAGATATGCCCACTTTTGAATGTGCTTTTATATTAACAAACATTTTTTTTAGAAAACATGGTTTCTGTCTTTCAACATCCCATTAGGTTTTAACATTTAAATATTTATTTAAATATTTTAGTTAATTTTTCATGAATATGTATGAATATATTATGGTCACTAGAGGGAATATACTGACCCAGTCATAGGAATTTTTAAGGAACTTTTATCATCTTTTTATAACTTACATTTCATATTATATATAATATATGTTTTACATCTGCATCCCTTTTGAAATCATTAAAAGGGAGTTCAGGAGAATATGTTAGACATACATATATATATTTTTACACTTAAGGTCTGAGATACTGTGTGTTTTTTCCTCTTCTTTAAAACAGACATGAAAGGGAATTAATTAATTAATTAATCAATTTGGTTCATTAATTATTCAATTGTGTGCTTGTCCTGCTGTAAATACAGGGAATAATGGAGTCAATTGTTATCTGATGAAGTCATTGAATTTGACGAAAATGCTATTTTGTTTTGTTTTACTGTGTGGATAAGGTGTTAATATTGTTTTAACATCGGTTTGGATTAAAGTTGGTCAACGGCTTTGTGGTTCCAGTGGTCGTGCTTTCATTTTGCCAATACGAACTGTTTTTTGACTTTTTAAAAACAAATTTAATATCACCAGATACCCACTCAGTCACCCCAACGATCCCAACACAGAAATATCTATTACGCCCCTACACATAAGCAAGCACAGAACTACTTGCACTGCTGCCTTATATATATTCCCTGAGGCAACAACATTCCCATTCTCGAAGAATTCCTTCAATGATTTTCCAGTAATGTAAATAAAAAAACTATTACAACTGGGATTTGAATATAGACTATTTACTTGTAAACACTGACTACCCTACCCTCTGTATTAACCTATTCAATTTTACTCAAGTAATTACCTCACTCACTAGAATCGACAAACACAGCAACAGGCACTCACTACTAGACTGGATCCTTACCATCTTGCCCACAGACATAAACACCTTTGGCTGTCTCCCAGAAAACATTAGTGAGCATCTCCCACATTTATTAAAGACAAACTAATTACACCCCAAAACATACACTATTAAAACAAATAAATAGACTGTCCTGTTTTAACAAAGACACCTTTATAAACTACCTCTCCCAATACAACTGGAATATTCCAAAAAAACTACCAGTAGAAGATGCTGTTACCCATTTCAATAAAACATTCCTTAACATACTAAATGTGTTGCCTCCTGTGAAGATTGGGGAAAGATGGGTGAAGACTGCCAGCCTAGTCAAATAGAATTTGATACATAATTCTATCATTTGTATAAATAAATGTAAAATACAGGCTTGTGTTTATAAATGAAAGAAAACACTGCAAAATGTGAACTTCAAGATTGTTGCAACATTGCCATCTGCTGTAAGGAAAATCAGGCCAAGCATTTCAAATATTCTTTAAAGTTACATTTATCTAAAAAATGGTGCCGAGGCATCGGGCGGAACACATTCTTTCTATTGTCTTAACTTAAGGAATAATTGTTAGAGTATACATATGAAATGTCTTTTATTGTTGTCGTTTCTTGAGCAGGTGTTAGCTTGCTAAATAATGCAGTTTGTTTGCCTGGGAACTCCAGACTAAGTGTCAAGATGATGTAATGTGAATACTGGGAAAACCTAAGTGTCAAAATGATGTAATTTGGCAGGGCCTTAGCAGAACTGTTTGTTAGTGTTTTAAAAACTATTGTTCAGTGAGAGACTAAAAGTATTTGTCTTGGACCATCAACCCCAGCACTGCTTATTATGCTCTTTATGTATGTAAGTAAGATTTTAGCACTGTATTTTCTCTTAAGATTAGCTAAAGATTAGAAAGTTAGATTGTTTTTCTTTGACATCAGACCTATCCTACTGTATTATTTTAAGTGTCTGTGTGATCTCTGAACTCTTAGATATCTCTGTAGTGTAGTAGTATTGTCTTGCGTTTTAATTATTTATTATTAAATATTTTAAAAACCTTTACCTGTGGCTGGTTTGTGTGGAGATAGGCTTTGGAGTACACTGCATATTTATAGAGGTTATCGTAACAGGCCACTCTAATAAGCCTTGGACTGAATAGTCACATTACCAATTGGATAATAATATTGCACAGTAATAATTGGACACCCTTTCAAGGGCCTTTGGGTAGCTGATAATTATATTAGCTGGTGGTGGCAGGAATTACTACTGTATAGTCTGGGTAAAGGGGCACAGCGGGAGAATCTGTGTCAGCCTTTCCCAGGAGTGTCTGTGAAGTTGTATAACTACTTATCTCAAAGTGTGGTGTGTGTGTCAGCTACCTGGGCAGGGACACGAAACCCTGGTTGGACAGAGAGGGTACTGTAGGTTAGCTTGCCTGCTAGGCTGAGATCTGGACCCTATAGCTGTGCCAGTGGGGAGTCTTATTGGGGACCTGGAGAGCAAGGGAGCAACCAGCCCCAGACTGACTGTGATCTCTGTGTGCACTTAAGGGAAATTGTACTTTACTGTGTGTATTCATTATCCTTTCCTCTTCTATGAGTCGACCTCCCTGGTGTTAGTGGTGAGGATTGAGGCTCCTTGATTGATGGGCCAGGACATGGTCATTAAATACTGGTGGCAGTGGTTGGGATAACATATCCTCATTTGTGGTTTGCAGTGGTGTGGGTAGAGTAAATCCTGTAGCTTATGTACAGTGATCACTGAAAGTGTTTTGTACTCTAAATTAGCCATGCAGTGTATACTCAGAGTTCAGATCACAATTGTTTTAAGTCTTTTGTTAGCTTAGTTAGTCAGGGTGAGCAGGCAGCATGTCAGCACAGGAATATGGAAAGCTGACAAGGTGCCAGCTAGTAGAGATGTGCCACACTAGGGGGACTGGTGGATGGAAGCCTGACTAAGGGAGACCCGATTGCAGCCTTGGTTACAGCTGCATCAGAAAACAGCATCCAGGAGGACAATCAGGCTGGCAGTGGAGATACAATATCCTCGGAGAATGAACAGCTCAACCTTTCTGCGAAGGACAATCAGACTTGCAATGGAAATACAATATCCTCGGAGAATGGACAGCTCAACCTTTCTGCAGTGGACTTAAAAATCCAGCTGGAGCTAAAGAGACTTGAGTTGGAGGCCAGGTGTTTGGTGATAGAAGCAGAAGAAAAGGAGTGTCAGAGGAAGCATGAGAGAGAAATGCTGACTCTTCGCCAGAGTTATGGAGGTAATGGGGAAGGGAGTAAATGGACCCCAGAAGCACAACAGTTCAGTAAATTCCTTCCGCAATTTAAAGAGAGGTATAATTTTGATAGCTTCATTCACATGTTTGAAAGGGTATGCAAACAGTATAGTGTTGACCAAAGGTTCTGGCTACGGTTCCTGACCCCCTTACTCCATGGGAAAGCTGTAACTTGTATATCACAAATGCCTGACTCTGTCTGTTTTGATTATACTGCTGTAAAGAAATGTATGTTATAATGTTTTAAGCTAACACCTGAAATGTATAGGAAAAAGTTTTGTGAGCACAGATGCAAGGCAGATGAAAATGTATGTGAATATGTTGCTGAACTGAGCACTTATTTTCATAGCTGGGTGAGTGGATGTCAGGTCACCACTTCTGAAGGGCTGGAAGACCTTTTGGCGAGGGAACAAGCCCTTAGCACTTTGCCTGAGGACATGAGGATCTGGTTAGCTGATAGACAATGTGCTACTTCAGATGAGTTGGGGAAGAAGGGAGACCTATACCTGGCCAGCAGAGCAGCCCTGCACAGGAAGGGGATCCCCAGTACTACTCATGGATCTAAAGGAACCCATGGTGGGCAGCGCGGACTGCCTCAACAGAATCCGCCAGTAGCAGGGGAAGCCACTAGTCCAGGTACACATCCAGGAGCTAGGGTTAAATGTTTTGAATGTGACCAGTGGGACCATGTGGCATACAGGTGTCCACGGAGGCAAGGTGAGAAACCAAAGGTGAGGGAGCCAGTAAGTGGGAAAGACAAAATGCCAATACTGGGTTGTCGAGACAACAGGGGTAAGGAGCTACCATCCTGCAGATGTCCTGAGAGGGAAGGATTTGGATGAGGCAGTACTATGTACTTATACAGTTACACGCAGTTACACGCAGTGAGGCTAGGAGACAAGCATGTGGGTCTGGTAGCCTGGGGGAGACCCAGACAGACTGCATACTTGCAGCCAGGACTGCTGAGGTGGTTACTTCAGGGTGTGAGCTACACTGTAGCAGTGAGACTGAAGGTGAGCCATAGCTGCTTGTGGGTACTGATGTTCCCTTGGACAGGGTAACTGCAAAGGTAGAGGTGAGTAGTAGTACCCAGGCTGACAGTGAGGCACTACTGTCAGAGGATCCCAGACTTCCTGTGGAAGGGGAGCTGGGAAGGGTTACAAGGAGAGAATTGAGACAGGCTCAGCTCTCACACCCTACATTACAAGGCCTGAGGCAGGTAGCTAGGGAGGCACCTGATTCTCAAGGGAAGGGGGGAATCTGTATACTGGGACAAAGGGTTACTATACCAAGAATGGACCCCTGAGGGAGGGCTAGAAGGTGAGAGAGTACAGCAGTTGGTAGTGCCTAGAGCTTACCATCTGGCACTTCTAGCCATAGCCCATGATATCCCCTTTGCAGGTCATATCGGCATAAAACGTACAAAGAAGCATATTATGTAAAACTTCTATTGGCCTGGAATTTTCAGAGATGTAACAGGGTAATGCAGGACCTGTGAGCAGTGCCAAAAGGTAGGCAAGCCAGGAGACAAGGTAAGAGCTCCTTTGATGCCTTTGCCTGTGATTGAGGAGCCATTTCAGAGGGAAGCTATGGATATTGTAGGTCCACTGAGTTCCCCAAGTTCCACAGGGAAAAAGTATATCCTAGTGGTAGTGGATTATGCTACACAATACCCTGAGCCAGTGGCTTTGTCCTCCATTGAGGCAGAGAAGGTGGCAAATGCTTTGTTAGAGATTTTCAGCAGGGTAGATTTCCCAAAAGAAATACTGACTCACCGAGGTGCCAATTTCATATCAGACCTGCTGGCTTGTCTGTGGAAGTCTTGTGGGGTGAAGCACATGAAGACCACCCCCTACCAACCCCAAACTAATGGTCTTGTTGAGAGGTTAAACTCTACAATCAAGTCCATGCTACGGGCATAAGAGGGAGTGGGACAAATATTTGCCCCATCTGTTGTTTTCTTACAGAGAAGTTCCCCAAGAATCCACAGGTTTTTCACCCTTTGAGTTGCTGTATGGGCATAGGGTGAGGGGACCTCTAGATTTAATTTGCGATGAGTGAGAAGGTGAGTGTGAGTCTCACTAGGAGTCTGTTGTGGCATATGTCCTAAACCTCAGGATAAGGCTCAGGGAACACATGGGCATGGCCCAGGAGAACCTGGCAGAAGCCAACAACAGAAAAAGGTGTGGTATGACAGGAATGCTCAAGCTAGAGAATATGTTGTGGGGCAGCAGGTAATGGTTCTCATTCCTGTCAGACACAACAAGCTGCAAGCAGCTGGGGAGGGACCCTACAAGGTGGCAAGAAAGGTAAGTAATGTTAACCACATGGTGGAAGTGTTAGGCAGACGGCAGGGGCACAAATTGTACCATGTTAACATGATGAAACCTTACCATGATAGGGAGGCCCTTGTACTGAGTATATGCAGTGGATTGCAGAAGGAGTCTGAGGGAGATCTGGGGACTGATCTCCTCAGTGAGGCTCGGACTGACACCTTGGTGGAAGGGGTAGCAATGTCCCAGCAGCTATCTCCTACCCAGGTTTGAGAAATCTGAGCAGTGTTGCAGGAATTTGGCGATGTGGTCATTGGGAAGCCAGGGTGCACCCACCTGATGCAGTACCAGGTGGATACAGGACCCCAAAGGCCTATTAGGCAGGCACCTTATAGGGTGCCTGAGAGAGTCAAACAGACTCTGAGGGAAGAGGTACAGGAGACGTTGGAACTAGGGGTGATTCAAGAGTCCAACATTCCCTGGGCCTCACCAGTGGTGTTGGTGCCAAAGAAGGATGGCAGCACCAGGTTCTGTGTGGATTACAGGAAATTAAATAGTCACACAGAGTCAGACGCTTACCCCATGCCTAGGACAGATGAGGCCCTAGAGCAGCTGGGTGGGGCTAAGTATCTTACAACCATTGATCTTACCAAGGGTTACTGGCAGATGCCCTTGACTCCCAGTGCTAGAGAGAAGTCAGCCTTTGTGACTCTGTTTGGCTTGTATGAGGTCACAAAGATGCCCTTTGGGATGAAGAATGCCCCAGTGACTTTCCAGAGGCTGGTGAATAATATCCTCACAGGAGCAGGAGGGTTTGCCCTTGCTTACCTAGATGATATTGCCATCTACAGCCATTCCTGGCCTGAGCACCTTCAGCATGTCAAGGAGCTACTGGGCAGACTACAGAGGGCAGGGCTGACCATTAAACTGAGCAAATGTCAGGTAGGTATGGCAGAGGTCTCCTACCTAGGACATAGAGTGGGGAGTGCTAAGATAAGGCCAGAACCTGCCAAAGTGGGAGCTATTCAGGCATGGCCTGCACCTGTTACCAAAAAGCAGGTGAGGGCATTCTTAGGGATAGCAGGGTACTACAGAAAGTTTGTCCCCAGTTATAGTACTATAGCTGCTCCCCTCACAGACCTGACAAGGAAGAACAGGCCAGATAAGGTAGTGTGGACCCCAGCATATGAGCAGGCATTTCAGAAGCTTAAAGAAGCTTTGGGAGGACCCCCTGTGTTAGCCAGTCCAGATTACAGAAAATAATTTCTTGTGCAGATGGATGCTTTGAACCATGGGATAGGGGCTGGACTTAGCCAGATTTCTTCAAAGGGGGAAAAGCACCCAGTGGTTTATCTCAGTCGTAGGCTCCAACCCAGGGAGCAATGCTATGCAGCTGTAGAAAAGGAATGTCTAGCCATAGTGTGAGCACTGCAGAAACTTCAGCCTTATCTGTATGGAAGAAAATTCACTGTAATGACAGATCACAACCCTCTAATATGGTTAAACAGAGCCAGTCAACAAATTGCCAAGTTGCTAAGATGGAGCCTGGGGTTGCAAGCATATGATATGTCAGTGCAGCACCGCAATGGGAGTAGCAATGCCAGTGCAGATGGGCTCTCAAGACAGGAAATGGGGAGAGGTACCCTCAGATAGACCTAACCCTCTCAAGCAGTTTCTCAAGGGTCACTTGAAAAACTAGCTTGAGTTCTCCGGGGGGAGGGGGGGTGAAGATTGGGGAAAGATGGGTGAAGGCTGTCAGCCTAGTCAAATAGAATTTGATACATAATTCTATCATTTGTATAAATAAATGTAAAATACAGGCTTATGTTTTTAAATGAAAGAAAACACTGTAAAATGTGAACTTCAAGATTGTTGCAACATTGCCATCTGCTGTAAGGAAAATCAAGCCAAGCATTTCAAATGTTCTTTGACATTACATTTATCTAAAAAATGGTGCCAAAGTGTCTGGCTGAACACATTCTTTCTATTGTCTCAATTTAAGGAATAATTGTTAGAGTATACATGTGAAATGCCTTTTATTGTTGTAGTTTCCTGAGCAGGTGTTAGCTTGCTAAATAATGCAGTTTGTTTGCCTGGGAACTCCAGACTAAGTATCAAGATGATGTAATGTGAATACTGGGAAAACCTAAGTGTCAAAATGATGCAATCTGGGAGGGCCTTAGCAGAGCTGTTTGTTAGTGTTTTAAAATCTATTGCTCAGTGAGAGACTAAAAGTATTTTTTCTTGGACCATCAACCCCAGCACTGCTTATTATGCTCTTTATGTATGTAAGTAAGATTATAGCACTGTGTTTTCTCTTAAGATTAGAAAGTTAGATTAAGTGTTTTTCTTTGACATCAGACCTGTCCTACTGCATTATTTTAAGTTTCTGTGTGATCTCTGGACTCTTAGATATCTCGGTGGTTTAGTGGTATTGTCTTGTGATTTAATTATTTATTATTAAATATTTTAAAAACCTTTACCTGTGGCTGGTTTATGTGGAGATAGGCTCTGGAGTACATTGCATATTCATAGAGGTTATCGTACTAGGCCACTCTAATAAGCCTTAGACTGAATAGTCACATTACCAATTGGATAATAATATTGCACAGTAATAATTGGACACCGTTTCAAGGGCCTTTGGGTAGCTGATAATTATATTAGCTTGTGGTGGCAGGAATTACTACCGTATAGTCTGGGTAAAGGGGCACAGCTGGAGAATCTGTGTCAGCCTTTCCCAGGAGTGTCTGTGACATTGTATAAATACATATCTCAAAGTGTGGTGTGTGTGTCAGCTACCTGGGCAGGGACACAAAGCACTGGTTGGACAGAGAGGGTACTGGAGGTTAGCTTGCCAGCTAGGCTGAGATCTGGACCCTATAGCTGTGTCAGTGGGGAGTCTTATTGGGGACCTGGTGACCAAGGGAGCAACCAGCCCCAAATTGACTGTAATCTTTGTGTGCACTTAAGGGGAAATTGTACTTTACTGTGTATATTTGTTATCCTTTCCTCTTCTATGAGACGACCTCCCTGGTGTTAGTGATGAGGATTGAGGCTCCTTGATTGCTGGGCCAGGGCACGGTCGTCACACCTCCCATAAGAACAAAAAGAACCAAAAGTAACCCTGCTCCATGGCTCAATAAAGAAACCAAACAGCTCATGCTGAATAGAAACAGCCTGAAAGACAAAGTATAAAGACAGAACACAATAAAAGTGGCAAAGTTTTAGACAACTTAGAAATCAATGTAAATAAAAGGTCAAACTCGACAAAATTGCATTCTTTCACTCACTTCAAGGCAAACATCACCACAATCCCAAGCAATTCTGAACAACCATAAAACCCTGCTACAAACTGGTCAAACACCACCCCATCTCCTATGAGAAACAATGACACAGACCCCATAGCCACCCAATTCAACACACACTTCATTCAATCTGTTCTCTACTAGAATCTAATCCACCCTCCCATCTCTCTATCTCCACCAGCAACACTCACAATACCCCTCTCTTTCGTTTCCAACAAATATCTACCTCAGCTATCAAAAACTACATTCAAAAACTGAAAAACACTGCTCAGCTGCTGACAAACTCCCACCCAAGTAGCTTAAGTTAGTTATTGATGTCCTGAGATACCCTATCTCAATACTCATGAACAGATGAAGCAGAGAAAACTATATACCCACTATCTGGAAAAAAATCATGTATTATACCACTTCACAAAGGTGGATCAGCCACAGACCTCTCCAACTAATACCCAATCGCAATTCTCTCCCCTCTATCTAAAATCCTAGAAAGATGCATACCCATCTCATAAACAATTAACTACTCTCCCCAACACAACATGGCTTTTGACCATGCCACAGCACAACAGCAGTTCTGCTTAGTTTCTCAGAAACCATAAAAATGCCAAGAGAAACAATGTTAACCTCATATCCTTTATCTGTCAAAAGCATTTGACACAGTATTCCACCAACTCCTAATCAATGAACTATCTTCCCTATTACTCTCTCATTCAGCTCTTACTTGGTTCTTTAGCTATTTCTCCAACAGATAAGATGCCAAAAAATGGAATCAAGACTTATCCCCCATACTCCCTTTTTCCATTGGTGTACCACAAGGGTCAATTCTAGACCCAGTACCTTTCAATATTTTCACAAACAACCTGCACAAATCCAGCAAACTTGCTACCTTAGTACAATATGCAGATGATGTCTCCATCATCTGTTGAAGGCTCATCAGCTAATCCTAAATGCCAAAAAAAAAATAACAATGCCCTTTAATATTACTTCAACAAACACCACCACCATAGAAACTGTAAAAAATTCCAACGTCCTAGGAGTTATAATAGTCAGTAACCTGAAATTTGACCTGCACATCACCCAGGCCATCAAGAAAACTTATAAAAAACTGGGTTCCCTCTACCAAAATAAACCATTCCTCACAGACTCATCATGAAAATCCTTAGCATCATCCTACCTTCTCCCCTCCCTTCTCTATGCATCACCCATATTAACCAACATTCAAGCCACCCTACTAAATAGAGGCATGCTTTAACAAAGTAGCTAAGTTTTCAGCTAATGCATCTACCATATACACCACTGCTTAACACTAAATAAGCTCAATTGGCTAGAACTACCTAATCACCTTGCATTCACTCAGCTTCAAATTGTCCACAAAATAATAGATAAACCACATACTTGCCCTTCTCTATAAAACATTCTCATGCACTACTCCCAACCACGTTGCATTCACTCAGGTAATCGGAGCATACTAATAAGTGTAAAACAGCAGGAGACTAACTATACTCATCATATGTCACCAGACAGCGGAACTCACTGCCTATCCCACTAAGACAGGACAGCTGTACATCTAGCTTTAAGTAAAGCTAAAACAGCAACTGGACTCCTGGTTTGTTCTTGTTCACAGACTGACTGACACTCTCTCTCAGATCTTTATATTATCACCAGCCCCTAACTTTCTAGCTCTCCTACCTCATCCTGTAAATGTAAATAAATCATATCTATATTTATAACTGTATACTGCTTTTCATCCCTCCTTTGTAAATTAATTTTGTATATTGCTGTATATGTAAATGCAACCTGTTTATTATTGTTTAACATTCCTACAGAAATCAAATTGTATTAAAGTTTGTTTTGATTGTATTACCCACTGGATGATTCTAAAACCCAATTTCTACTGTTATGAAACTGGCCAAACAGTCCTTACGTATAGTAACATCCAGGTAATTGATAATCTCAAAACTAACCAGGTGTGTAAATCTCACGTAATTCATAGTGTTCTCTAAATCAAGATGTCATCTAAAAGTCTATAACAGGCATGAATAAATGCAAAGTGTTCAGAGTTAACCACAAAATTATCCTCCCAGACTGCTAGCACAGTGTTTGTATATAATAGTGTACAAACAGCCCCCATAGCCACTCTGGCTGTCTGGTGAAAATACTCACCCTCAAAAAATACAAAACTGCTATTTAATACCAACTCTAGGAAGCTGTGCAAAATGACTATGTCAGTAGTAGAAACATTATGCTGCATGCCTAAAATTTGCAAAAAAAACAATCTAATCCTACTATGTGTGAAATAACAGTAAATACATAACCACATCAGTGGTAATAAACAGAATGTCATCTTGGGAAATAACGTTTAGATTAGAAGATGCCAGGAATCCCACAAAATAAGAGCTTAATTTTGTTTCTTAGAACTAGCCATTTTTTTTAGTTTCAGCACTCAAGTCTGTTTCTTTGAGTTCAGCACTTGTTCAGAACTTATTGTAAGCACTAAATAAGCTACAAATTACTACAGCACTCAACTTTCCTCACTGTCTAGAGGAAAACAGTTTCTAGTACTTAACAAATAAGCACATATCCAGGCATGTCTAAGGGTCAGCTCCCGGTGTTTTCTCCTGTCTACCTGATGAATCTGGGCATTTTGGGGCAATGCAGCAATTGCCTCATGTACACAGACAACCCTCTCCTCCTATCACCCAACACTACAACCTGTGAGAGATGCACTTATATAGCCAAACTGGAAGCAAAGCTCTCTTCACCTAAGACTGGACTAGACAGTGAAGATAAGGTAAACACTTGCACCACACCACACTCAGCACATAGTCCCTCAAAACCTACACCACCAAAACACACACCTACATTCGCGGAGGATCTCAGTAAAAACCTGCCCAAGCAACAGGGACCTCCAAAGCGGAAACACAAGCAACCTCCACCCCCCCCCCCCAACACAACCCAAATGACACATAGCCCACAAACTCAGTGTGCCACTCAACCACAGCCCATAAAGCATAACAATGTACCCAACACTCTAGTCATAGGTGACTCTATAGTCAGGCACACTGATGTTCCACTCACCAGGCTAAACAAGGAGAAAGTTACTGTCAGCTGCCTGTCGGGTGCCAGGATCCGCCACATAACGCATGCACTCAGGTCACTCCACAACAAGTACAAATATGATTCTTTCATTGTCCATGTTGGTGTGAATGACCTGAGATGTACCTCCCTGGACTACATGAAAAGGGACATGGAAGAGCTGTCCGATCTTGTAGCCCAGGCAGGTATGACCCTAGCCCTGAGTAGCTTCTTGCCATCACCCAGAATGATACCACAGTACAAGGGCAAAATGATTGACTTCAACAATTGGCTAAGCTTCTGGTGTCATTCTAAGGGGATCCAGTATCTGTCTGCCTGGGATGACATGATCGACAAACCACAATGCTTTGCCAGAGATGGCCTGCACCTGTCGCCCCTGGGATTCCAGATACTGGCTAAGGCTCTAGCCACCCCTATAGTGCCTTTTTTAGGCAAGGTTCAAATGACAAATTCACCACTGTAACAGGTACAAGCAAGAAGGACCTGAGGGTATTGCTACTCAATGCTAGAAGTCTAAACCTCAAAATGCACTCACTCGAGGCACTCCTTAAAATGTAGAACATCAACATCTGTGCAGTGACAGAGACCTGGTTCAGAGCTCCAGAGAGTACCCCTGCATTACCAGGCTATAATTCATACCACACCTTTCAGCCACCTAACCTGGACCGAAACACTAAAGGTGGAGGCGTGTCCATATTCATTAAGGATATCCACACCTCCAGGCTAGTTGCTCAGCATAATGCATCCCAGATTTTCCAAGTGCAACTAACTCTGGGCAAGACCGCAATCCAAATTGTAGCTTGCTACAGATCCCCCACCATGCCCCAGGATTCCCACTTCTCATTTCTTGATATAGTGGAAAATATTAGGGTACAACCTAACACCCTAATAATGAGTGATTTCAACTACCCCACCATTAACTGGGAAAACTACTCATGCACCAACTCTTGTTCTCAACGTTTTCTGGAATTCATAAATTCCAGTGCCTTGGATCAACTTATCCACACCCCAACCAGGGGCAGCAATATCCTAGACCTGGTTATTACCAACATGGGCAACCGGTGCTCCACGCCAGAGGTCAATTCCTCGTTGGTCAGATCCGACCACAAGCTAATCACCCTAGACATCCACATCCCTCCCCCACCCCCCCATTAGGGAAACCACATTAAAAAATTTCTCCAAAGCCAACTTCATGCTTCTTAAGACAGAAGTGGCAAACTTCACAACACCCATGCTGACGGACAATAGAGGTATGACTGCTGAATCCTACACAAATGCACTTTATAAGCACTTACACGAGTGCATGGATCATGCAATCCCTAACAGAACCAAGATGCTATCCTCCAAAAAAAGGAAGCCAATCTGGTGGTCCCCTGCCATAAACAAACTCTACAACAGAAGAAAGAAACTGTTGCAAAACATAGTAAATCTCATGATTGGAGAAACTCCCTGGACAGCTTAAGTAAGAAGCTGAGATCTCTCATAAAATCCTCCAAAGCTAGTTATGAAAACAAAATCGCCACTGACTCTAAAGACAACAACAAAGCATTCTATAGCTAGGCCAAGAATCTCAATGGCAACACTCAGATCTGCTCTGAGTTACAGCACAATGGCACTAAATATACAGAACCAACTGATATTGCCAACATCCTGGCAGATAGGTTCAGTGCTAACTTTATCCCCCTGTCATCCCCTAAAGGGCCCATCTCTGTACCAGAAGAATGCAAAGTTCCTGTAATCATGGCTGCACAGGTAAAAAACACACTATCCAAAGCCAAGAACACAGCATCCATGGGACCTGACAACATCCCAGGCTGTGTTCTACATGAACTACAGAACGAACTGGCACCCCACCTAAGTGCCATGTTCAATCATAGCCTCACCTCAGGCTATGTGCCCACTGAATGGCGCACAGTGACGGTTATTCCACTCCACAAAGGGGGAGCCACCACAGACCCCAGAAACTACCGCCCTATTAGCCTAATGAGCCTGGTCTGCAAGGCTATGGAATGTATCATCATGGAACTTATAAACAATGACATTGGTAATCTCAAACTCAGGACCCCACCCAGTTCGGGTTTGTAAAAGGCAGATCATGTCTCCTAAACTTGATAGACTTCTTTGAAGCAGTCACCAAAGCCATAGATGAGGGAAAGGTGGTTCACACAGCCTATCTAGATATCGCCAAGGCTTTCGACACCATCATCCACTCTGGAATTATAGATAAATTCACTAAACTAGGTATAAATCCCTATGTTACAAGATGGACTGCCAACTGGCTCACTGACAGAACCCATACTGTGAAAGTAGCAGACTCCAAATCCAACTTCAGACCAGTGACAAGTGGAGTACCACGGAGTTCAGTCCTGGGTCCTCTCCTGTTTGGTATCTACTTCTCTGAAGTACAGGCTAACACAGAAGGTCTTTGGCTAACAAAGTTTGCAGATGACTGCAAACTAGGAGACATAATCAAAACTCCAAAAGATGTGGACATCCTACAAAAGGGCCTCACTGAGACAGATGCCTGGTGTCAAAGACATGGCCTCAAGCTCAATGCCAAAAAGTGCATTGTCATCCCTTTTGGTAAAATCTCTGTACCCATGAACTACCACATAGGCAGTAGTCTACTTAACACCAAAAGTGTGATAAGAGACCTTGGGACACAGGTGGATAGTAGTCGCTCCTTTGATAATCACATCGCCACAGTAGTCAGAAAATCCTTCTACATGGCACACCTCATCACAAAAGGTTTCTCATCCAGGAAAAAAGAGGTCATTGTTCCCCTCTACTCGTCACTCATTAGACCCGTTATAATGCCCCTTTTGGTATGTACTTCACAAGACATCTACAACAACTGGAAAGGCTGCAGAAATATACCTCACAAAGAGGATCATCGGCCTCAAACAGATGCCCTCCGCAGACCTTCTCAAAAAACTGCAGTTTTACTCCGTCGCATATCGTCTACTCAGAGGCGATCTCTGCCTAACACACAAAGCTATGTCAAACCCAGAGCTTTTAGACATGCTCCACTTAAAGAAATCCCAATCCCTATGAGCTACACACTCTAGGGACCTAAACCTTGTTACCACAATAAACAGAACATGCTGGAGGGATAGATTCCTGTCCCAGAGACTTCCCATACTCTGAAACAAACTACCTATCTATATCAAACAAAGCTCCTCATTAGCACTCTTCAAGAAAAATCTTGATGACTGGATGGGAGATCGGAAATTCACCCTGGGGATCACTTCTGTAGCTCTGCTCGACAGTGGCACAGGAAAATAATTTTCTTGGGTGGCGAAAGCCAGGGTACCTTTTGGCTAGGCTTATATAGGCCCTAGGGCCAGTAGCATAGTACCTACCTATGAACCTATTTGTTTGCCAGTATATGTTTACATTGTCTATCAGTGTATAAAGCTAATGGTTCACTCTGAGGTATCTCCTTTGTGCTCTAAGCTGGAGGATCTAGAAAACAAGCAAAAAAGAGGGAATATCTGGCTATAAGGCATACCAGAATCAGTGGAAAACCATAAGCTTTTGGACTTCTTTTATATACATTTTTTACCTGTACTTAATGTGTGCACCAACATTTGCTGAGAAGTGGACCAAATACATTGTGTTTGTAAAAGGAACCATTCCCTTCAATGTCCTCAACAAGTCAAACTAAACTTCCACTCATGCATTGCCAAAGAGTGATTACTAAATAATACATGCCTTCTCCATGGTGTTTATATAGAAGGTAGTGTTATCACAGCTTTACAAGATTTTTTCTAAAGCTCTATACCTCAAAAGGGCCAGTTTTGCTGAAGTTCAGAGACAGTTAAAGCATACAGCCTTCATCTCTTGGGTAGGATATCTAGCCATTGTAGTAGTGGTGGTAGAGGGAATGAGGCAATGCTATTCTTCCCTAGAGGAAGTTAATAATCTTTTGCAGAAAAAAGCAGGCCCCAGATGCACTGAAACTGAAGGTATTATAAGAGATCTGGTGACAAAGTTGACAGCCACCTCTACTTCGACCACCACATTGCCACTGTGGTCAGAAAGTTCTTCTATGTGGCACATCTCATTACCAAGGGTTTTGCATCCAGGAAGAAAGAGGCCATCATTTCTTTCTACTCTTCCCTCATTAGACCAATCACAGAGTATAATGCCCCATTTGGCATGTACCTCACTAGACACCTGCAACAGCTGGAGAGGCCACAAAAATACCTCACGAAGAGGATCCTAGGCCTTAAACACATGTCCTACATGGACAGACTCAAAAACCTTCAGCTATTCCCTGTCTCTTATATCGTCTACTGAGGCGATCTCTGCTTAACTTACAACCCATGTCTGACCCAGCTCTGTTAAAAATGCTACATCTAAAGATACTCCAATCCCTCTGCACCACACATTCCAGAGACCCCAACCTCATTACCACAATCAACAGAACATGCTGGAGGGACAGGTTCATATCCCAGAGACTGCCAATGCTCTGGAACAGACTTCCCATGCATGTCAAGCAGAGCACCTCACTAGCGCTCTTCAAGGGAAATATTGATGAGTGGATGTGAAATAGAAAGTTCTCCCCAGGGATCACTCCAGTGGCTCTACTTGATAGAGGCACTGGGAACTAACGATGGGCGGCACAATGCCAGGGCACTTCCATGGGGTAGGCTTGTAAAGGCCCCAGGGCCATTAGCTTAGTACACACCTATGAATCTATGAACAGGGAGTGGATGCCTTGCAGTGTGGATCTATGGTGGGAAGTCTCAGTCAGCAACCCGTGATTTATGGTTGTTGCAGGAGATGGACTGGTCAGCCAGTAGGAGAAGAGAAAGAACACTGAGTGAGGAGGAGGACTTGGATGTCCCTAATGCCTTTTCCAAGTGGGGGCGACTGGGAGAGTCCAAAGATGAGCAGACTCAATCAGTTGAGATTGTGAAATTGACACACATGAGAACATCACCAAATTTCTTGTTCCTGATTTGAATCTATCTTACAAGAAGCTTTGTTCTTCACTCGATGACTTAGTGGGCACCATTGTGGCTGAGCTTAAAGAGATTTGTTCTGCTTTAGGGGGAAATGAGATATAATTCTACTACATTTAATTCTGGTCATGAAAACTGTAATTAAGGAGAACACAGTGGTTCAAATGTTAAAGATACAAAGATGATTAAGGACTGACTAGCAAAATGGCTGTGAATTGACTGTTCAGTCCTAGACTTTTTCCTTTTTCTTCCCTTTTGTCTTCAGGATGCATATTTTTAAGTTCTCAGAGTTAAAAGGGGACTTCCAGTGATAGCTAGTGCTGCTTATATCATACATTTGCTGCATGCTATGTATACCAGATTACTTTATCTAAACAGGGGCATAATATCTGCCCATTTGCTTTGTATCTTTACTAGATTATTTATTTTATAAAAGTTATGTTCTGTTCAACTTGGTAGCATGTCAAAGATGTGGAAGGTAATGTATGGCTTTGTTAACATCACAGCACACTCAATCACTGAACTTTTAAAGGTGGAATTTGCAAGGTAAATGTAGGTTGGGGCTGTGTCTTTTTAATGCATATGCATGACTAGTGGTTATTGAGGGGGTCCTAACTGAATCCAGGGTTAGTGCTCTAAAGAGCTGTAAAATGTCCAAGTACTCTACCTGTACTTTTTCTGTACCTAGCTCCTAGAGCTTCCTTGGCTCTGAGCCTGGTGTAGATGCAGTACAGATCCAAGAATTGTGACAGACCAAGACAAAGTTAGGGACAAGGGTGGAGAGTCTGGGGGAAAAGCTGTTGTATTGGTGGGGTTGTACTTTGGTAAAGACAGTCACAGAATGTGGGGGACTTACCATTCAGTCAAAACAGGCAAAATTAGAAGTAAGCTTAGGAGAGGTACGGTGGATATTATATTTTTGCAAGAAGTTAAATTAAACAGGAAAGAAGAAAATATTTAAATGTGAGGTATGGATTTGGAGCCTCTGGGGTGTAGTACTTCTTCATAAGGAGGAAAAGAAGTGTGCTTATTTTAGCAAAAAGAAGTAAGGGTGAAGACATTAAAGGAAGATAAGCAAAGCAGATGGGTGATAATGAGGTTAGACATTACGGGCAGGAATGGAAAACAGGAACACTTTATGGACCTAATGCGGATTCTAGTGCGTTTTTCAAAAATATTACGGTCACTGGCAATAGATGCCATTCTGTGAAAGGGAACTTGTTGGGGGGGATTTTAATTAATACTAAAAATCGTATTAGATTAATAATTGGATATGTAAATTGTATATATAAATATTATATGTAGATTTAAATACTTCCATACAATAAATATTTATACAGAAAACATTAAACCCAAATCCATTAAATTCTGTCATAATCTATCATTGGAGTGTTTGTATGCTGATTGAATGTAAGTTTACTGAAGTGACTTTCAAGTGGACATTGATATAATAAAGCAGTTTTATTTACATTACAACTTGGTGGCGTTTGTTTGGAAGAAATTTGCTGTCCCTAACAGTGCATCGTACTAATTTTATGTTGTCAGATGTGCAAATGAGAGTGGAATCATCTGTGTATAGTATTAGGGTGGGCTGTTGTGTGGATGTATTGAGGGTGTTGGTGAAAATGTTAAGAGGAGGGGACCAAGGATAGAACCTTGTGGTACACCGGTGGTGACTGGGAGATAAGGAAAGAGTGTGGACTGCCATTTTATTGACTGATACCTATCAGACAGGTAGCTTTTGAACCGCAGAAGCGTGGGCTGAGAGAGACCTAGTGAGGGCACCTGAAGTAGAAGTTTGCTGTGACAAACTGTGTCAAAGGCTTTAGACAAGTCTAGAAATAAGGAAGAGACTAGTTTGCCATTATCTCTAGCTTTATTGACAGTATCTATATAGGTTAGTAGGGCAGTGCAGGTACTATGGGAAGAATGGAGCCATGTTGTGTAGGTGATAGAAGTTCTTCCTGCAGAAGATTGTCTAGCAATTGTTTTTGAATACATTTTTCAAGTATTTTGGTGAGGGGAGATAAGATTGTTATAGGTTTAAAGCTGCTAACATCTGATGAATTTCCTTCTTTGTGCAGAGGAATAATGTGTGACTTTTTCCAGAGAGAGGGAACGTGAGATTTATGGCTTGACCTAATTATAAGGATTGAGGAAGGATAGGCAATGCTATTGGCTGTTATTTTTAGGTACTAAGTTGGAAGGTCATTAGCTGAAGAAGACCATGATTTAAGTTTGTTTAAGAGTAGTTTTCTATAGGATGTGGGCACAGGTTTGAAGGTGAAAGTCGATGTGGTGATATGTGGCTTTTGGCAGGGTTTGGATTAGATGTTGAGGACTCCTTGGTTAGAGATCCTATACTGTCTATAAAGTAAGAGTCGAACTGTATTGCAGTCTCAAGTGGTGATTTATCAGGAGAGGGCATTTGGGTTGAATTTTTGGCCAGGATGTAAGATTTCTTTAATGGCTGTCAAACATTTTTAGGGTTGTGCTTAGTATTATTTTGAAAGTTATTACACTTTGTTTTTTTTGGGGTCTATATTAGAACATCAACTTTTTAAAACGTCGAATGTTCTAATATCGACCCCTATTCAGTGAACGCTGACAATATTGAACATGCAGAAAAAAAATTTGCTGTTCCGACACACATACACACAAAACAAACACACCAAACAAACAGCAATCCACACACATACACCTAAACTCCTACATCTAACCCTACACTAAACTGTACACACACCACTAGCTATCCACTTACCTTAACCCAAACCCTAACCCTAAGGTCTGTCACTATCGCACACTCACCTCACCCACACCCTAACCCTAACTCACCTACCCCACCCTAACCCTCACGTCCACACAATTGCACACTTACCTGACCCGGGCCCTAACCCTAACTCACCTACCCCGCGCCCTAACCCTCACGTCCACACAATCACACACTTACCTGATCCCGACCCGTAACTTTCCACCACAGTGCTGAACATAGCGAAGCCACAGGAAATTCGGTGTTCCGCAGCTTCGCTATTTTCAGCGTTCGCTGAATAGAGGTCGATATTAGAACATTCGAAGTTGTAAAACTTTTATGTAATAATATAGACCCAGTTTTTTGCCCTCATTTACTTGCTTTTTAATATGATTGTGAAGCATTCTGAAGTTTTCAAGCTATTGAGGTGTTTTATATTGTTGCCATTCATTCCATGCATTTTCTCTATCCTGCATTAGCATTCTACTCTTTTTGGATAGCCAAACTGCATTAGTTATTTTCAGTCTCTTCTTTCTAGGAGGCACAAGGCTATTTAGGGTATTTAGAAAAATTGTATTGAATTCATTTATAGCATCATCTAAGGGGAGGATTATTAGGAAGTTCCAGTTAAACGATGATAGTGTAGTAATGATCATTTCTGGGTTAGACTTGGAAAGGTTGCATGTTATTTTATAAATATGCTGTTTAACTGGATGACTGAGTGTAGCAAGGCTAACCATTGTCAGCTTTCCACCCTCAGGTCAAATTAAACTCAGAGGAATGAGTTTATAGCCAGCACAAAGCAATTAACAAAGAGATGCAAATTAACAAAGCCAGCACAAAGCAATTAACAAAGAGATGCAAATTAAAACAGTTTTTCTGTCATTTCCTGAGGCTAAATAGCTGACATATGCACTATACTTGCGTCTTTCGGCTTTTCCTGGTTAGGGGTCGCCACAGCGGAACTCCGGTCCGCTAATGATTGATAGTGGATTTTTACGTACCGGGTTACCAGCCCTGACGCACAACCTTCAATGAAGGCACGCTCCATTCATGTATGCCTCCACACAGAAGACGCTCTAGCTGAGAATTGAATGGGACAACGTCTTACTATGAGGCGACAATGCTACCGCAGCACCACCACCACAGCTATTGACATATGCACTATACTATACTGGTAAAAAAAAGGGACAGTGGCCAACTTAATAAGAGGTCCCTTGAGTGCACTATTTCACAGAGACTTTCAATCACAATGCAGGCAAGTATTTAACTGATTAAGTTAATACACAGTAATGTTCTTCATGATAAATGTGCTAACATTATACAATGACAAAATTCTCAGTTAACTTGTAGGAGTAGGGCCTTGTGGCAGACTCTTGCAGTATCTAGGTTATATGTAGTGACCACAAGCTATTATACAATGACAAAATTCTCAGTAGACTTGTAGGAGTAGGGCCTTGTGGCACAGCTCCTGCAATATCGATGTCAGGTGTAGTGACTGCAGGCTCTGCTCTATGAAAGAAGATAGTGACTGAGTGTAAGAGGGGACAACACCTTGAATTATGCAACATTCTTATAGTTGATTTTATCTTTAATATGACCACAAAAAATAATGCTTACTAAGGAACTCCGGCTTTCTCGCCACTACCTGATGAACCCACTTGACCAGCTGGTCAGGCCTGCACTACTGTAGGTCATTGTACCTGTCATGACACTGTTGGCTGGAGTGGGTGATCCCCACCAGAGAGGAGAGATGGTCATTCAACTCCCACCAGATGTCGATTTTTTCCACCCACTCACTACCCCTAGTGCATTTTTGTGTATTATTTAGGTATGACTCACTCACAAGGAGAACCATGATTTTGTTCTCCTTATCTAACCAGCTTGGAGTGAGGCCTTATGCCTTTACATGTGTTGCCATCATTTGAACTGCCAGAACAGAAGGAAGAAATTATGAACAGGGCTGGGGTTCACAGGTTTAGAACCATTTCATCTAGGGTATGACATCACCCTAACCAAATCCATTCAATTAGCAGAGGCATTAGACCAGGTACTGTCATTAATGGCAAGTTTGGTTATACCAAACATGCTTTGTCACATACATTTGTTTTTTCAAAGGAATACATTCATATGCATTGTTCCCACAATTCCTATTTATTCTACGTAATTTCCTCCTACTGTTTTCTAAAGATCCCACTTCAAGTTTTTATCGCTTTTACTATATACACTACTTCTAGTATGGTTAGTTTAGACTTTGATTTCAATTTTTGTAGTTTTTGATTTTTTGGCAGCCACCAGAATTAAACCCAGTAAGGCTTTTTTACTAAGTCTAAGCAATTACAATTATGTAACACAGCTCAAAAAAAATAAAAAATAATTTCTTTAGTTACTCTATTTTGCTCAGCCAGTATTTCTGACACAGTAGTCTGCAGGGGAATTTTTAAAGCCTGCAAACTCATTAACCTTCCAAAAAATATGTTCCCAATTACCTCTTTCTTCCCCATCAAACCTCCAACATTTGCAATGTACCTGACAAAAAAAATTCTTTGGAGTCTGCTTGGGTTATAAAAATACCTATACATTCCAAGCAAGAATCCTAATTTTTCTAGAGTTTGTTGCATATTTGGGAGCCATACATATATTGCTTTGCTTATTATATTGCTTCTTTGTAAACTACTTATCCAGTCTCTCTTGCCAATCCTTTGTAACCTAATCTAATTGATTCCTACAGTTATCATTCAATATTTTATATGCCCTATTAATTACCCCTTTTTAACAGCAGCTTCTTTTCTAGATTCTTCTAAAAACTCTACCAGTGCTGGTCTTTCACTTAGGATCCCACTATTCCTTTCTCTTTGCCTATACTCTGATATCAATCTTTGATAGGGATGGCAATCTCTAAACTGCAGTCCAAATAATATTTTAAGCACATCATTATTGAATTATCACTTGCAATTTTACATTTATACAAAAATAATAAAACTGTATTAATAAATTAACATTAACAAACATTATACTTCATATATATATTGCTATATATCATATAACCTAAGCAACATTACATAAATTATTCAATTCCTGCCCCATTTTTTTTAAAGAACAAACATTTTTTATTAAACCATCACTTAGGACATAAGCAATACTACATTTATATAAATGAAAACAAACAACACCAACACAATCCTAGTTGCAAGCATTTCACATCACAAACCATCTTGACACACTCCCAGTTGTAAACATTATACATCACTTATAATCTATCCAGTCATTTTCAGTCAAACATTACATAGCTCATTTAAGTCCTGTCTTGTTTTAAATCTCATTCCTCCCTTGTATGTATTGTTTCCACAGTTACCATTTTTTCCTAAGTAGTTTGTTCCTACTCTTTTCTAAAGATCTCAGTTCCAGTTGTTTTATCTCTTACTATAGTCACTACTGCTAATATAGTTGGTTTAGATTTTGATTTCCATTTTCTAGTAACTGCTTTTTTGGCAGCCACCATAATTAGACAGAGCAAAGCCCTACCATGTCTAGGCAATTCTGATTCTGTATCATAGCTCAGAAAAATCGTCTCCCTCATCGCACCAATCCGCCCACACAGTATCTCTGACAGCGCATCCTGCAATGTCCACCAACCCACTACACTCCCAGAAAATATGTTCCCAAGTACCTCTTTCTTCCCTGTCACACCTCCAACATTTCCTGTCTACCTGAGGAAAAATTCGCTGGAGGCTACTTGGGGTATAAAAATATCTTTGCAAACATTTCTAGGCAAAAATCTTAACTTTTCTATTTTTTGCATGTTTATATATATATGTGTGTGTGTGTATATATATATATATATATATATATATATATATATATATATATATATATATATATATGTCTACTTCATAAGATTGACAGACCATTTAATCGACATTCATTTGGTCGACAGCTCATTTGGTCGACAACCAGTATTCAAGGCACTTAAGAGGGATTTGCCCCCCTCTCCAATGTTGTGCGACCCTGGAGTTGATATATATAGTTAGGTGGGGTGTGGGGGTGAAGCCCCCCACCTATTTCCATTTAAAACATGAAAATACAACAAAAACTACACATTTTAAACGAAAAAAATATATAGTTATATATATATATATATATATATATATATATATATATATATATATATATAAAATCCCATTGTTTCTTTGTGAATTGCTTATCCATTCTCTCTTCCCAATCCTTTTAACCTCCTCTGATTGATTCTTATGGTTGTCATGTAATATTTTATATGCTCTACTAATTATTCCCTTTTTTAATGGCAGCTTCTGTTCTAAATTCTACTACAAACTCTACCAGTGCTGGTCTTTCATTTAGGACCCCCTATTTCTTTCTATTTGCCTATAAGCTGATATCCATCCTTGATAGGGAAGGCATTCTCTAGCCTGCAGTCCAAATAAATTCTTGGCCACTTCCCATTCAATTACCTTTCCTTCTCTAGTTATTTGCTCCCAATATCTTGGTTCCTTTGCCAGTTTTCTCCAATAAATTCCAGCCCCCTCTTGCCTATTGTCTATATCCTTAATTTCAGTCATCCCTATCAGCAGAATCTCCTTTCTCTATTCCCATGTTGGCTTACTTCTTAGAATACTTTCTCTGATATCAATCCTTGATAGAGAAGGTAATATCTAGCCTGCAGTCCAATGTATTCCTCACTTCTTACAATTCTATTACCTTTCCCTCTCTATTTCCTCCCAGTACATTGGTTCATTTGCCACTTTTCTTCAATAAATTCCAGACCCTCCTACCTATTCTCTGTACCCCTAATTGTAGTCATCCCTATCGGAATCACCTTTCTCTATTCCTGTGTTGGCTTTGTTCTTAGAAAACTTTCTGCTATTTTATGCATGTAATATTGTGTATAGTTATTGTTATTCTCCTTAAGGATCTCTCTTGTGGGGGACTCTAAAGCATATGCCCTACTTCATGTCATTTATATTCAGAAAGGTGCTTTGGGGAGGGGAAGAGGAGGGAAAAAGATAACTGTAAGCAAATATTTTTTTTCTTAAATAGTACCAATTTTGTAGCATGTGGCTTTCTTTACATGTTATAAAATACAATTTTTAAGTTATTTTTAAGTGTAACAGGGATTGTAAACAGGTGCTCCTGTTCTTTTTTTTCTCCCTTCTTTTCTCTCTTGTTCAGTTTTAAGAAATGTAGGCACTGTAATTTATATAAAAAAGCCTGGCTAAAAAGCATGATAAAAGAAAGATTATTGTGCTTTTTCTCATTCTTGCATGGGGAAATGACTGGATTAAAGACTCAACATTGACTTAACAACAAGTTTTAAGAGAGAGCAAGTAAATGAAAAAGAACCCTGAATATTATGAGGCTTTTTTTATAGCAAATACATGTATGCTCAGTAACAATTGTGCAGCTTGTCTTCATGTTTCCATGGAAACAATCTGATAAAAAGAACTGGCTGCCTGGTTCTCATGTCTCCATGGAGAAAAATCTGATAAAAAGAAACTGGCTACAGTTTGGTGGACAGTGACTGGCTGAGGGAAAAGAAAAGAGAAATTGGCTAGGAGATAATGTTCTCTGAAAGCATTCAGGGTTTCTTCCAGAGTAGATAATGTTCTCTGAAAGCATTTAGGGGCTTTCCCAAGGTAGTTAATGTTCTCCGAAAGATCCAGGGGTTTTCCCAGCTGGGAGAGCTATAAAGATAAGACAAAACCAATCAGCACTTAGTAGAAGCACAGGCTGCACCATGCATCTTAGTATGGATGACCTTTCTTTTAGGTTAACTCAAGCCAGTGAGTGTGGCTGTCAGTTTGGGACTTTTATTCCTATTAGGAGAGTAAAACTTCAATATTTAAAGGTGTACATAGTTTACTTTGTTAGTATTAAGTTAATAGGTTTTAGGGGATATTGGGGTGTGGTTTTTTGTTTGCTTGTTTGAGGACTTTCAATAAAACAAAACATTTCTACAAGATGTAACACAAGCTCAAATGTATATGACAAGAAACAACTGTATAAAAGTTCAACCTGCCAGTGTATGCATGCAACACAAAAGCTGGAACTAGACATTTAACAAAAAAGGTTTTATACATAAAAGGTGGAAATAATAACTTTTTAATACAATGATGCTTTCTTTAATGTCTTTAAATGTAAATGACCTCACAGATAAATACAAACAAGAAAGAGTAGTCAATTATATTTAAAAGTGTAGAGTGCAAATAGCTATGTTACAGGAGACACACTTCAAAAGAACTGAATGTGTGAATTTAATAAAGAAAGGTTTCAGGATGGTTATTCATTGGAATACCTGGGACAAGGGAAAAGAGGAATACTTACATTAATTGCAAGAGGAGCTCCAACAGTGATAGAAGAAGAAGATAAAAAAGAAAATGGCAGATTTGTAGTGTTAAGGGGCAACTGGCAAGGGAGGAAGATTACACTGGCATGCATTCACACTCCACCTAAAGCTATTATAATGGAGCTTAAGAAAATTCTGTAAGAAATAATCAGTTTTCAGCAAGGAATATTACTTATAGGTGGGGACTGTAATTTGATTTGCAACAGTGAAGATGTGTCTGGGGACCCAGAAGGAAAATGTCTGCAAATATTTGGCATGGAAGATGTGAATTCAGTAATAGGAGTTTGGTGTGAATTTACATATTGTTCCTCAAGATATAAAACCTGGGCTAGGCTAGACAGAATTTACATTTCACAGGAGCATGTGCATTTAATAGAAAGTCTTGATACCCACCCAATAACTATTTCAGATCATGTGCCAATAATAGCTAAAATAAAAACACAGGGTAATGAAAGAAAAATGAGACATTGGTGCTTTCCCAACTATCTGTTGAAAAGAGAGGAATTTAATGAATGGGTAGAAGTTCTTATTCAGGAGCTGTTAGACAGGATAGAAATTGATTCTGAAAATGTAGCTAGGAACTGGGATAAAATTTAGGTAGAGTTTAGAAATAAGGTAGAAATAAAATAAAGGAAGCTGTGGTTAAGAAGTAACAATAATTATTTAGAGGTATTAACAAATCTTAAAGTATTGCAGACTATGGGGACTCTAACAGAACAAGAAAAGGATCAATTGCAAAATGTGAGGCAGAAGATAAGGGATTACCTCAATAACATTAGAGCACAAAAACGTTTAGCACAATGACTCAAGGAACAGAAAGTAGAAAGGGCTGTCACCAAACTTAGGGAGCCTATTACAAAGAAGGTAATAAGAGATCCTGTCAAGGTATTAGAAATATTTTGGAAATTGTAAGAAAGCCTCTATAAAGCAGAGAAATATGAAAATGAATAAAAAATAAAAATGGAGATGTTTATCAAAAAAAATAAATATGCCAAAGTTAGAGGTAGATGAGGCTCAATTGCTAACAGGATGGGAGGAGATGAGATAAAAATTGTGATGTATAACCAAGCTACAGGAAAGTCCCCAGGAATAGATGGTATTCCTGTGGAAGTTTGGAAACTAAGAGGGAAAAACTGATAAAGATCTGGAAGGTTTTGTTTAACAGTATCTTAAGAGGAGAAGTACCATTGTCCTGGAAGAAAGGAGTGGTAATTATAATACCTAAAGAGGGTAAAGATCCATTAGATCCAGCTTCATACAGGCCCATTTCAATACTAAACTGCAATTATAAAGTGATCATGTCTGTAATGGCTAAAAGAATGGCAAAAGTAATGCCAAAACTGATAGATATGGATCAATGTGGTTTTGTGGTGGGGAGACAAATGTTTGACAACATTAACAGAACATTGATAATCCAGAGGAAAGCAGAATGTAAGAAAATACCATTGTTGCTGATGGGTCTTGATACAGAGAAAGCATTTGACAGAGTAAGCTGGGACTTTGTAAGCAGGGCAATGCAAGCATTTGGCTTTCCTGAAAATGTATAAGGTTGATTAGGAGAATATATGAGGGATTGGAGGCAAAAATTAAACTGGGTGAGATCCTCTCTGATAATTTCTGCTTGAGTAGAGGAACCAGGCAGAGGCGTCCTCTTTCCCCTTTATTATTTGCATTATATTCAGAACCACTGGCAATGAAAATAAGGGATTCAGAAATTCAAGGATGGAATTGGTATGGTAGTCAATAAAAGCTGGCTTTATTTGCAGATGGTATTACTTTGTACCTGACAAAACCAAAAAAAGACATTACAGTGTTGTGGAACATTTTGAGACTGTTTCAAATCTTTTCAGGATACAAATTTAAATGCAATAGCAGCAAATTATGTATCCATACATAAATGGTTCAGGAATACCCATATTTATGAGGACATGATAAAATGAAATATTTAGGAGTATGGATTAAAAATTATTCTAGTGTGGCAGTTAAGGATATGTGGGAACAGACTAAACAAAATATAATACAAAATCTGAGAAAATTGAAGTTTTGTTATATGGATAGTAAGATGCAAGCAGTTAAAATGCTTTTAGTCTCTTTAGTCTTATACACGGGTCAGGCATATTTTTATCAACCAGATGAGGAGCTGTGGGTAGCAATTATAAAGAGCTGAAGGACTTTATCTGGAAGGGAAAGACAGCAAGAGTCAAGTGGGATAAGCTGATTCTTCCAGAAGAACAGGGCAGATTGGGATTACAGAATTTGAAGGGGCATTTCAGAGCAACACAGTTAAGACTCCTAGATATAGCACAAGCAGAAAACTATAATTCAAAGTGGAAAGTGTTGATGATGAAACATGGGGGAAGCTCAAGAAACAAGGAGAGAGTGGGATTTTGGATGCAGACCTATAAGGAAAATAACAATCATGCAGAATATTATATCCATACAGTAGGAGAAAATATTCTAAGAACTAAACCAATATGGGAATGGAGAAAGGAGATTCTGCTGATAGGGATGACTGCAGTTAGGGATACAAACAATAGGCAAAAGGGGGCCGGAATTTATTGGAAAAAACTGGCACAGGAACCAAGGTATTGGGAGCAAATAACTAGAAAGGAAAAGATGACAGAATGGGAAGATGCCAAGAATGTATTTGGATTGTAGATTAGAGATTGTCTTCCCTATCAGGGATTGATATCAGGCTATAGACAAACAGAAAGAAATATGGGGTTACTAAAGGAAAGACCAGCACTAGTAGACTTTTTAATAGAATCTAGAACAGAAGCTGCCATTAGAAAAGGAATAATTAGTACATCATATAAATATTGCATGATGGTATAAGAATCAATCAGAGGAGGTGCGAAAGGATTGGGAAGACAGACTGGATAAGCAATTCTCAAAGAAACAAAGGGAGGATATATGTATGTCTACCAAATATGCAACAAAATCTAGAAGATTTAGGATTTTGCCTGGAAATGTTTACATAGATATTTTTATACTCCAAGTAGACTCCAGAGAATTTTTCAACTAGGTAGTAAGTGTTGAAGGTGTGAAGTGGAAGAAAAAGTTAATTGGGAACATATTTTTGGGGAGTGGGGTGAGTTGGCAGACTTTAAGGATTCACTGTGGGATGCACTGTAGGAGATGTTGGGTGGGCAGATTGGTCTGATGAGGGGGATGATTTTTCTGAGCTATGATACAGTATCGGAATTGCCTAGACATGGTAAGGCATTACTGTGTCTAATATTGGTGGCTGCAAAAAAGCAATTACTAGAGAATGGATATCAAAATCTAAACCAACTATACTGGAAGTAGTATAGTAACAGAGTGAATATAGTAACAGAGATAAAACAACTGGAAATGAGATCTTTAGAAAATGGTAGGAGTAATCTATATAGGAACAAATGAGAGTTGTGGAAACAATACATACAAGGGAAGAATGAAGTCTAAAAGGCAGCAGGTCTTAAATGAACTATGTAATGTTTGAGTGTGAGTGAGAAACATTGGGTAGATTATAAGTGATGTATAATGTTTGCAACTGGCAGTGTGTTAGTATGCTTTGTGATATAAAATGCTTGCAACTAGGATTGTGTTGGTGTGGTTTGTTTTAATTTATATAAATGTATAATTTTATGTAGTAAATGATGGTTTAATAAAGACTTCTCTTGTTAAAAAAGTCAGGAATTGAATAATTTATGTAGTATTGCTTAGGTTATATGATATATAGAAATATATGTGAAGTATAATGTTTGTCATGTTAATATAGTTTGATTGCTTTTATATGAATGTAAATTTGCCTACGTCACAAGTGATGATAATTCCATGAAAGTGTCTGAGAAAAAAAATCACAGCCTCTCCTTACGTCTTGTGCTTCCCTCACATTTCATTATCCCTTTCCACTTTGAGTTATACTCTAATGCTTGTGCTATGTGCAGGAGCCTTAAATGTGTAGCTCTGAAATACTCCTTCACATCAGGTAATCCCAAACAATCTTGTTATATTGGAAGGAGTCAACTTATCCCACTTGACTCTTGCCTTCTTCCCCTCCCAGATAAAATCTGTCAGCTCTTCATTAATTGCTATCTATAACTTCTCCTCCAGTTGATAAAAATATGTCTGATCTGTGTATAAAACAAAAGGGACTAAAACATTTTCACTGCTATCCATATCTATAAAACATAGCTCCCATTTTCTCAGTTTTTGTATTATGTTTTGTTTAGTAACTACTCTTCCCACATATTCTTACCTGCCATAAATAATCCTTTTTAACCCATATTCTTAAGTACTTTATTTTATCATGATGAACCAATTTGTGTGTAGGTACATGGTTTACAGCTACTACCTTTGTTTTATCTTCATTAATTTTGTATACCCAAAATACTTGAAACTGTCTCAGAATGTGCTACAACACTGAAATGTCCTTTACTAGTCTTATCAGGTTTAAAATAATATCATTTACAAATAAAACCAACTTTTGCTGATTACCATACCAATTATATCCTCACATTTCTGAGTCTCTTATTTTCTTTGCCAGTGGTTCTAAATTTAATGCAAATAACAAAGGGGAAAGAGGACTCCCCCGCCTGATTCCTCTATTCAAACAGAAATGACCATACAGGAACCTCCCACTTTAATATTCACCTCCCATCCCTCATATATTCTCCTAGTTGACTTTATTATTGTGTCAGGGGAATCCAAATGCTTCCATTGCCCTATTCATAACATTCCAGCTTACTCTGTCGAATGCTTTCTCTGCATCAAGACTCACTAACAACAGTGGTATTTTTTAACATTCTGCATCCCTCTGAATCATCATTGTTCTATTAATGTTATCAAATGTTTGCCTCCTATCTACGAAACCACATTGCTCTATCAATTTTTGGTGTTATCTTGGCCATTCTGTTAGCCATTATTGACATAAACAGTTAATAATTGTGGTTTAGAATGAAAATGGGCCTATATAAAGCTGAATATTTACTATCTTTAGGTAATACAGTCACCACAGATTTCTTCCAGGATGTTGGTGCTTCTCTTTCTTTTAAAATATTGTTAAACAAATCCTTTGAGGTCATTATCACTTTCTTCCCTCCTAGCTTCTAAACTTCCACAAGAATATCATCTATTCCTGGAAACTTTCCTGTAGATTGGTCATACATCACCATTTTACCTCATCTCCTCCTATCCTGTTAATAACCGGGACCTAATCTACCTCTAACTTTGGCATATTTAATTCTTCCATAAACATTTCCATTTGTACTCTTTCTTGATTTCCTAATTTTTCTGGGTTATACACATTTTCATAAAACTACTACTGGATCTTTAAGTATTTTCCTTCTTATAGGTTCCCTAAGCTTGGCAATAACCCTTTCTGCTTTCTGTTGTATGAGCCATTGTGTTAAAAACTTTTGTGCTCTGAAGTTACCATAAAAAACAGTTGCTTAACAGCAGGCTTTCCAAACTCATGCATATTATCCAGGTAGCCCCTTATTTTCTCTTTAGCACTTGCAGTTGCACCTCTTCTTGTTCTGTGAGATTCCCCCTATTCTGCAATACTTTAACCTTTGTTAATTCCTCTAAATAATTCTTGTTACTTCTTAACCACATCTCTTTCTCTTTTATTTCTGCCCTATTTTTAAACTCAACTTTCATTTTATCCCACTCCCTAGCTGCATTTTCTGATTCAGCTGTTCCTAGCTGCCAGGGCTGTTTTCAGTAGTGTTTCAAAATATTCCTTACTACGTTTTATTCACATTTCAACACATTATA
This sequence comes from Protopterus annectens, assembly GCF_019279795.1. Classification (NCBI taxonomy): domain Eukaryota; kingdom Metazoa; phylum Chordata; order Ceratodontiformes; family Protopteridae; genus Protopterus; species Protopterus annectens. The sequence goes on along the minus strand of NC_056728.1, from coordinate 251,223,084 downwards.
TTGTCGATCATTCATCAATCCCCTAATATTTATGCACTCCCTCCTGCTCAAGTTCCTTTATATCACATTCCTCTCCCAGACTGATATTTTCTTGGTGCTGCAGCTTTTCTGATTTAAAGGGTGCTTTGGGACATTTATCATGACCAAATGACATTCTTATATCATCTAAGAAAGTTCTGACCACTTGCATTTGGGCTTTCAGTTTTAAATCATCCACAAAAAAGATTAGAAGCCTTTACACTTTGTTGTCTTCTGGAAGTCAAATTATAACCATTATCTAATCTGTTAAGTAGACAGCATAATGGATTAAGGGCAAGACAAAACAGCAGAGGTGGCAAAAGAGTCACCCTGGAATATCCCACTTTGGATTTTTATCCCTGGGATAATAATTTGTCCTTTATCATGGCTTAGCTGCAAAGTGGTTTGCCACTGGCTCATGGTCACTGTAATGTAATCACTCAGTATTGGGTGTACCTTATACATTTGTAAGCACTATTTTACCCATGAATGTGGAATGCTGTCAAATGATTTTTTGTAGTCTATCCATGCCATACTTAGATTCTTCTCCTTTTTTACAATGCTCCATTGTGACTTTATTTAACAACAAATGATCATTTGGACTTTGTTACTCTCTTGTTCTATTGCCATATGAGTTTTCTTCTAAATGACTATAAACTCTGTCAGCATCAATTCTAGCATGTACACTGTCAGAAGGCAAGTTATTGTTCTATAGTTTTTAGGATATCTTGCAGGTTCACTCTTAAGGAGAAGTATTGTTTTTTCCTATTGTTAACCAGGTTGGTGTCTGTTCGGGGTGTGCATACAAATAGTTCATACTCAGGGCTAACTCTTCATGTAAACATCAAAAAACCCCATCAGAAACTAGGTGCCCTGTATAAGCACAACAATTTTCTTAGCCTCCCTGCTAAAAAGCCCTGGTCTCATCCTTCCTGCTCCCTACTCTGCTATATGGTGCTCCCATCCTCATCAATCGACAGTCCTGCTTGAGAGCAAAACTAGACTCTTACTACAACAAAATTGCCAAGTTTGCTACTAATGCAAAATTTTCCACCCATCACAGTTCGTCTCTGCATCAACTAAATTGGCTAGAATTCCTCCACTATCTCTATTTTCTACAGCTAACCACAGCCCACAAGCTAATCTATCACCCAGAAACCTGCCCCTCCCTCTCCTAACCGACACTTCAGGTCTGAAAACAAAATGTTTCTGTCTGATGAGAAACCCAAGCTCTCAGCTGGCCAAATGTTGTATTCCTATACTGGCTCCAAGTCATGGAATAATCTTCCCCCTCACTCAGATCTAATAGTAATCTTGCCTGCTTCAAAAAATCCCTCAAACTACATCTCTCCTCTCACCGGCTTTGCTTCTGCACCCAAATAAACAACTTCAACACCTGACTTTTCTTCCCTATGACTTCACCATCAGATATTTTATTAATATTATTTCCTTTCCTTTCTCTCTGCCAAACTTCTCCTTTCCTGTCACCTTACCTTTTATTTCCTACTTATCCCCTCATTTATCACCCTGAATTTATCCTCCCTCTGCTATGTTCCTTGTAAATACATTTTACACTAGTGCTGGAGTGAACTAATGCCAGTGATTTAAGTCTATTTTAGTATTTTACAGTTATGCTTGATTGTATGTACACCAGTCATTAATTCATCTTAGAATGATTATGATTCTACAACTGTATACCCTTTATTTGTATTAATCTGTTTATCTTTTTAATAACTTCATTGTATGTAACTTTGTGGAGCTTTTCTCCCCGGGTCTCCACTGAAAATGGGCTCTTTCTAAGCCCAGTGGACTTTGCCGGTTAACAACTGCAATAAATAAAAATAAAGATGTTAATACTTTTATCCAGAAGTTAGGTACTGCATCTGGGCATACCATTTTCCAGTTGAGACCTTTTCTTAATTTTGTTTCAATTTCTCTGGCTGTTACTTCACCCCAATTTCATATCTTGTACATTTGAACTTCTTTGTGTGTGTTCTACATCTTCTATCCATTCAACATGTTTGTTATATTCCACAGGATCTTCATAGATATTTCACCAAAATGTTTCTATTTCTTCTTTTTGGTGATGTTTCTATTCCTTTTGTCTTGTTTTCCAATTCTCTATACATCTTTTTTGGGGACATCAAATGAATTGCTTGTTTTGTACTTTTCCTTTATATTTATCTGCATATTTTCTAAGTTGTTCTGCCTGTGCTGATATCTTTAGTTTATTATTTGCAATACTGTACAATAGTTCCAGGCCTGTTCTGATATAGTGCATTGCTTTTATCTTGTCTATCTTTCTAAGCATTTTTGTTGAGCTGTTCCCTCTTCTGTACTCTGCTAATATTTATTTATTTATTTATTTATTTTACATTTGTTGACCGCAATGGTCCGACTGGATACATGTCCATTTTCAATGAAGGCCCGGGGAGAAAAGCTGCAAACTTACAAACAGATAAAGACAAGTAAGTTACAGTATATGCACAAATATATTGTATTAACATACAAGTTACAGTCTCACATTTCAAGCTTATGAAGATTACAGTTTATATACAGAAATATATACAAGTATGTTACAGTTTCTCTTATTAAACCTATAGGTGCAGCTTATATACAGAGTATCGGCAAATATATTACAGTTTCTCTTTTCAAACCTTTTAGTGTAAGAGGTTAGTTGCTATGAATAAGAAATTGCAGGGATATGGAAGTAGATGAGGCTTTAGTCAGGGTTAGAGCAAGGACATAACCAGTGAGTTTTAAAATACTGGGTTAGATTTTTTTGAACTGATTAAGGGAAGGGTTCAGAGTAAGGTCAGATGGGAGCGAATTCCAGGTTTTGCCTACTGAATTTGCAAACAAAGATTCTCCAGACAGGTTGTTAGCTTTAACAGACTGAACCAAATGTTTTGTAGTGAAACGAAGAGGCCTAGCATTTCTGTAGGGATGCATAATGTTTTTAAGGGAGGGCGTTTTTTCTAGATGGTTAATAACATTGAATGCTACAGTAAGTTTATTAAATTGAATTAGCCTGGGGAGTTCTAGCCAACCTAAGAGGTGTAGGTTTTGACAATGGTGTGTCCTGTACGGAGTTCCTGTGGCAAACCTGGCAATTTGATTGTAGCAGCTAGAGAGTTTGCTGAGACCAGTTTTGTTCAAGTTAGTGAGTATTGGTGAGGCATAGAGTAGATTTGAAAGCAGATGGGTACGGGCAATGGCAGTCCTAGCTAGAGGGGTGAGAAAAGGTTTGTTTTTGTATAGGGAGCCAAGTTTTTTATTAACGGTTTTAATAGTTTGGTTTACATGCATATCATATTTGAGGTTGTTGTCTATTATAACACCCAGGAGTTTGGTATACATATCTAGTGAGAGTATGGTCCTATTGTTAGATGTCATAGTAAACGAAAGTTGAGAGGATTTGGAAGTATGGGAGAAGAGCAATACCTTTGTTTTATTAGGGTTTAATATCAGCTGTTAATTAGAGATCCAGTTTTCCACTGTATTAAAGGTTTTCTGGGTTAAACTAAGGAGATCAGTAAGGGTAGAGGCTGAGCAGATCAGGGTGGAGTCATCAGCATATTGTATACAGGTTGCATCTTGGATTACAGTGTGGAGGTCATTGATAAAGAGGGAGAAAAAAAGGGGACCTAACATGGAGCCTTGAGGGATACCAAGGGTAATGGGGAGAAGGGTGGAGAGTTTGTCCTGCCAAAGGACAGCCTGCTGCCTTCCACTAAGATAAGATTGAAACCATTGCATAGCATGGTGGTTTAGGGATATTTTATTTAGGGTAAGTAAGAGTAGCTGGTGGTTAACCATGTCAAAGGCCTTGGAAAGATCGAGAAACAGCGCAGAAGATAGTTTGCTGTTGTTACAGTTAGAATTTATGACATTAGAAAAGGAGAGGAGGGCTGAGGTGGTACTGTGCTGTGGTCTAAATCCATGCTGGGAGTTGGCCAGAAGATTATTTTGAATAAGGTAGTGTAAGAGTTGTTTATGGATACACTTTTCCATAATTTTAGCCAGAGGGGAAAGGATAGCTATTGGTCTATAGTTTGGCAGTTCAATGGAGCTGCCACCTTTCTGGAGTGGTATGATATGGGATATTTTCCAGATAGAGGGTATAGAGGTTTCAGTTATGGTTCTGTTTATCAAAATAGTGACAGGGTATGCTATGACATCAGCAGTTTTTTGCAGGTAGTCTGCAGGGAGGAGGTCAGCTGAAAGGGTGGTTGGTATGAGTTTTTTAATTAAGGCTCTAATGAGTGAAGTTGGAACTTTTTGGAAGCTAAAGGAGAGACTGTCACTGGGTTTAAGGGTTTCAGCGTTAGGACAAGTGGGTTTAAGTTTGCAAGCAAGGGCCTGGATGGTTTCTGTGAAGAAACTGTTGAAGGTGTTGGCAATGGACTCTGGCAATTTTTGGGTAGGGACTGCCCTGTGGATTGCCCTGAGTGGAGGAGTTTGTTAATACCTGCCCAGAACTTCTGTGGCTTGTTGTGGTGTTTCTGCTGTAGATGGCAGAAATAGTTTTTTTTTGTCTAGTAACATGGATTTTTTTGTATCATTCGTATATTGTCAACATTTGAATTGATCTTGTGGGGCTTTAGAGGTCTGCCACATGTTCCAGGCATTATTTCTTTGGATGGTCTTTAGTTTGATTTCTTTAGTGAGCCGGGGGCAACTTTTGTTTTAATTCTAATAGAGCGTGCAGGTGCATGGTTGTCAAGGATGGGAAGGAATGTGTTATTAAAGTGTGTTACTGCCCCATCTAGTGGTAGTTGTTTTAGAATTGACCAACTGCATAATCTAAATTCTTCTAGGAATTTATTAAGGTTGAGGTTTTTGTTATTTCTTATTGTTTTATATGTGGGTAGATCTTCAGGGAGAGTACCTGATTTGTACATGTGGTGGGGGCTATTAATTAGTATCCAGTCCAGGATACTTTATTAATTGTTAGGCTTGCTGATCCTAGTACTGGAGGTTACAGTTTGTGTAAAACCATGTAGGTTTACGTGGGTTGTTGGGGTTTCAGCAGTGCAGGTATTCCAATCTATATTGAGGTCCCCTAGAATAATGGTCTATTGGGGGTAGGCATTGGATAGCCAATAGAGAATGTCTTCTAGGGTCCCTGGGTTATTACCTGGGGGAATATTGACACATACTATGTTTATACATTTGTTTTTATTTATTTGTAGTTTGGAAATCATAATTTCTGCTTTGTTAAATACAAGTGGTTGAAGGTTGTCTAGAGTAACATTTAGGGTAGTGTTATAGAGAACAGCAACCCCTCCCCCTTCCCTGGTAGTACAATCTAGCCTGAGTATATTATACCCTGGAGGTAGAATTTCATTATCTGGTGTAGTTGGTTTTAACCATGTTTCGGTGAGACAAAATATGTCGGGGGAGTAGGTTGTCAGGAGGGCATGGAGGGTTATTGTTGATGCTTTTAATATTTAGGTGGCAGGTCAATAGTGAATTTGGGGGTCTATTTAGGCTTTGTCTTATGTTTGGGCTGTTATGATTAGAGTTAGTGTTGTCTAGGGATGGTGGCCTAGGGTTGGGGGTGGATATCCCCATCAATAGTAAGGGTGTAGGGCAAACTAGCTGTGAGCTTTAAAAATTTATTTATCAGTTTTTGGTAGTATTTAGTTTTGGTGTCAACATATCTGGGTATAACAGGGTGGATGTAAGCAGGGGTAAAGGAGTTGGTGTTGATGGACATGAATGAATGGGCAGAATGGTTTGAGAAGATTGGGATGGTAGCAAGGCCTTTGGGATTGTTAAATTCTACAAGGGATTGGTTTTCATAGATGGTGAGAGAATAAAGGGTGACTAGTAAAAGTAGGGTGTAGAGTAGAGGTGGTATTTTAAAAGACTTGGTAAGTATTAGAGACATAATGGGATGAATATACTCCTGCTAGGTAGGCAACCTAGGTGTAATAGTAGGTGGGGAGATAGTGGTAGGGGTGGGTTATAAATGAATTCCTGTTAATGGTTGGTGAAGGAGGAGGAGGGTAATAGCGACACTTCTTGTATTAATTACTTTATAGTTTTCTCTATTCAATTCTTTTATGATGGCATTTGATTTCTTCCCTTCCTTTCCCTTAATGCCCTGTGTTTTTGTGGTAAGAATGTATCTGTTATTAATCTAGCTGCACAGTAATATATCCTATTTACTTTTGTTATATCACATGAATTTCTGTGAACTCTCTTGATTACTATGTTCATTTGTTTTATCAGACTTCTTGATGTTGTGATTCTTTTTTGTATATTTTTGACGTTCTGTACTCTATTTCTTTCATAGATCTTAATACATCTACCCATCTCTATTAAATCAAGCAACTCTGCCCTTAGATCATTTTCTTCTAAACTAAGGGCACATTCTTTGCTCTTTGTTTCCTGCAGGTATTCTACAGTGGGTTCCAGAACATCTTCCTGTGATATATACTCTTCATTTTCATTCTGTTATCCATTGCTTTTTCATATAGGAACTCACTGGCTTATCACTCCACAACATCAACTGCATTAGAGTTGCCACCATTTCCTGTTCCTTCACTTGCAGTGCAACTCCAACTGAATTTCTGTACTGGTTTCCTACTGAAAGCTTTGAGGTATCTTCATATGGCAAGTGATCAGATGCTTCTTGCTCCACTGATTTCTCCTTAATTTGGGGACTAATTGTTCAATCATGCGGTGGTGTCACCAGAGTTAAATTTTCTATATTAAATCCTTCACTTCCTAGGTAATCCATAAAAAGGAGTCATGTACTTACCATAACATTCCATCTGTGTTGTCTATCTTCATTCTTCCTCAACAAATGGGGTTCTGATCCAATCCATCAGATCCAATTTGGTCGTTACTAAGGCTTGCAGCCACCAAATCTCTAGAGCTTCTCCCTTACCCACAATGCACCTACCAAATTAATTCAGATCTTGTTTGCTGCTACATTAGCGTAGGAAGATTAAGAGAGTTATGAAAATGCCATATCCAGAAGTCATATATAAAAATAAGTGTATAGAGACCCTGTAAATACTCGTTCTTCCAGAAGCCACAGGATGGGGGTTGAGGAGGAATGAAGATAGACAACACAGATGGAACGTTACGGTAAGTACATAACTTCTTTATCTGATGTTATCAATCTTTATTCTATCCTCAAAACGTGAGACAGCGTTCCTAGCTACCTGTGTCCAGGGTGGACTCAAGGAAGGATATTCCTGAGCACCATAGAACTAAATGATGTCCTACCTCTGGAGACCAGGTCCAACTTGTAATGAGTGACAAAGGTATGGGGAGTAGCAGAAGTTGCTTCTGCACAAATATCATCCATGGACATTCTTGATAAAAAAACTGTAGACATAGCCACGGATCTAGTGGACTGTGCTTTCAAGGGATGTGTAAGAGAAATGCCCAGTTTAGTACAGACCAAGGAAATGCAATTTGTCAACCACTTTGATAAGGTAACTTTGGAAACTGGATTTCTCAATGTTGGTTCAGAGAAAGAAATAAACAGTTGGTCAGCTTTCCTGATTTTTTCTGTTCTAATCAAATCAAATCACAATTGTCTATGAACATCCAGTAAATGTAAGATATAGTCTCCTTTGTTGGTAAGCTTGGGAAAAAACACTGGTAGATTGATAACTCTATTGATATTGGATTCTGACAAAACATTTGGAAGAAAAGATGGACTGGTACGCATCATTACTCTATCTTTGTGGAAAATCAAGTATGGAGGCTTTGAAGATAATGCTTGGATCTCAGAAATTATTCTTACAGAAGTAATGGCAACCAAGAAAACTGTCTTGCAAGTAAGATATTTAAGGTCACATGTAGCTGCTGGTTCAAACGCAAGTTGTGTGAGAAACTGTAGCATTAAAACCCGTACGGTAGTTTGAAATTACTGCTAGTTGTACTTTAACGGTTGAAGAACTAGCACCATTTTGAAATAGGTGTGTAAGGAAATTAAAATGTGACTGATAGGAGCTGAAAAGGGTTCAAGACTATGTTGCTGAGCCCAAAAGGCAAATCTTTTCCACTTACTGGAATATGTTTTTCTTGTTGAGGGTTTACGGGAATATAAAATTATACGTTGGACAGATGATGAGAGCATAGATTGTCTGGCTACTGAAGGATCTGGAGAAGCCAAGCAGTTAGCTTGAAGTTTGGCATATTCGGGTACGACATGCCCGTCAGGTGAGACAGGAGGTCCGGAGTTGGATGTAGGTTCTGCAGCAGCTGAAACGGGTAAGGCCAGAGGAAGGGAAACAAAATTTGTTGAGACCAATATGGCCAATGAGGATTACTTTGCTCTTCAACTTGGCAGCTGTCTGCAGAAATCTTGGAAAGAGTGGGATTGGTTGGAAGAAATAAAGGAGACTGGGGGGGCAATCGTGAAGTAGTGCATCCCATGGTGACTTCTCCTGTGAGGGAATCAGAGCAAAGTAGTTGCTGAACTTGCTGTTTAGGGAAGATGCAAAAACATTGCAGAATGGCTGGCCACACTGATGGAAAATCTTGTCCGCCAATTTCTCATTGAGGGACCACTCATGTAAAAGAAGAATGCACGTGCTCAGTTTGCCCACAATGATGATGGATTTCCCTGGAATGTGCATCGCTAAAAGAAAGTGGTCAGAAGAGATCATCCACTGCCAGACCCTGAGAACTACTCAACCCAATGGGTAAGATTTGGTTCCCCCTTGTTTGCTGATGTACCAGACAATTGACACACTGTATGAATTGCAATCGTCCCATGGAGAAGAATATCTTGAAATGCTCACAATGCCAAGAGCACTGCTCTCATCTCTAGAACATTTATGTGCAAATTGCCCTCTTGGGGGACCAAGTACCCTGGACTGTCTTCCCCAGATAATACTCCCCCACCCTATCTGGGAAGCATCCATGCTTATTCTGGCCTGGGGCTGTTGGGGGATGAAGGGACACCCATGAAGCAGTTGGTCGAACTGGAGCCACCAATACACATCTCTTTTGAAAGTCTTGTTAATTCTAATCTGGTATGACACTGACTGATGGAGTGACCATTGAGTAGCCAGCATTCACTGAAGGATCCAAATGTAAAACCTGGCTAATGGAACTAAGGTTATCGCCGCTGCCATGAGACCTAGAGTGCGGAGAATTGTACAGACTGAAATTGAGGTGTTCTTTACAACCTTCTTAACCTGTGACCTTACTGTCTGAACTCAGTGTGATGGAAAGGAAGCAATGGCAGGCATTGTATTGAGAATGGCTCCAATAAATTCCAATGTCTGAGTTGGTTGAAGTTCTGACTTGCTGTAGTTTATGGTTATTCCTAGGACAGTACAGGTATGGAGAACCTGTTCCTTTGTGTGTATGAGTTGATGCCTGGTTGGAGCAATAATGAGCCAGTTGTCCAGGTAGGGAAACACCCAGAAGCCCTGCAGTCTGAGGTAAGCTGCTGCTACTGCCATGCATTTGGTGAACACCCAAGGGCAGTATTCTGAATTGGTAGTGACTGGCTCCCAGCCATATGCGTAGGAACTTTCTGGATCGCCTGTTCATTTTTATGTGATAATAGGTGTCCTGGAGATCTATTGAGCACATCCAGTCATCCTTGCCCAAATAGGGAGCATGGACTGAACCATGACCATCTGGAACTTGGTTCGATGCAACAGATTTGTTTAGATTTGTGAGATCCCAAACTGGACAGCAGTCACCTGTTTTCTTTGGCACTACAAAGAACCTTGAGCAAGTTCTGGATTCTATCTGGTTTGGTGGGACCTTTTGGATAATTTTTTTTCTAGCAGCTTTTGTATCTGAATTTCTGCTTGATCCCTCTGACTGGGTGGAACATCTGGGATTTTTCTTGAAGTTTGTGGTGGTAGGGAAAATGGTATTATGTAACCTCTGGATATAATCCTTTGCACCCAAGTATCTTTTGTTAAGTCTAGCAAGTCTCTCTGGTGCTGGGATAACTGTCTCCTGACTGTCTCCAGAGATGGGCCTCTGTTCAAGAGCTCTGGTAGGGTTTGTCAAAGAAAGATGCTTGAGAACCCTGGTTTTGTGGGCCCCCTCTGCCATGAGGGCAACAATGTCCATTGGAGTCCCTCCCCTTGCCCCAGTGGGAACCTCCTCCAAATGTGTCATGGAAAGGACCCTGGGACTTTTTGAACCACATCTTCTGGCCACTCTGCTGATTCCTACAGTAGGATCTTTGGGGGAGGGAGGCAAAAAACATATGCCCACAGCAGACAAGGTCTTTCCATCCCTCTCACACTGGACAGTATTTGCTTTACTTTAGGGCCAAAATAAGTAGTTCCTTCAAAGGGGGCATTGATAAATTTGGGCTTAAATGGCTCTGCAAAATCGCACAAGCACATCCAGGTATGCCTCCTCATGGAAATGGCTGAACCCCACTGCTCTTGAGGTCCCTTCCTCTATGTTGGAAACTAACCTCATAGAACTATTGGATAGTGACTGTAGGGTCACCAACTGAGACGTTAACAAACCTTGAGCCTCTTCAGAAATGGCTCCTGAGAGTGTATTTGATAATTCCTTGGTCAAATCTCCCTGAAGTCTGATAAAAGTGTGCTAAATAGTTTCGCGACCATAAGGTCACTAAAGCAAAGTCACGCTTTCCCAATCTGTCCATCACCTGCAATTTCCTGTTGGGGAATGTACAGTGGAACTCTCATTGGCTAGTTCCTTCTTTGTGGCCTGTGCAATGACTATGGCATCAACTGGAACTCCTTTCCCTCATAACTGTATGTACGCAGGTGGTGCCATTATCCTTTCTGGTCTCCAAGGTATGGGTTCTATGGAGCCGGGTTCCTTCCACACCCATCAAGAGATCATGTCAATGAGCTTGCTGGCAGACAGAGTCACCCAGGAGTTAGAGGGTTCTGCAGTGAAAGCCTCTATGACAACAGATTCCTCTGGTGTAGGGTTAAAGGGAATCCAGACACCTCTCTAAGGATATCTAGGATGTCTCCAAATGGAACATCTTCAGGAGGTGACTGTGGGGACCCTTTGCCCTCATTGAAATCTGTGTTTTTAGTGACTGAGTCCTGTGCAGAGTCTAAGTGCTTCCTCTTGCACATCCTCTTTCTGGGAACTTCCTCAGTGAGATACTCTGGAGATGTCTCAGAAGAGGAAATCAAAATTCCCTGACAGGGAACCTGATGCTTCAGTATTGGATGCCTCCAAGGAGACAGGTGGTGAGGCTCTAGACACTGAGACATCATGATAGAATATCTAGGATTTGAGGGAAGGTGCCACCAGGTCTGCCAAGGAAGAGAAGACTCTCTTTGCAGTCTTGAAGGCAGAGTTCTAAGGAGCTAGAGAAAGGCTGTGATCCGAGAAAGCAGGTTTCCAAATCACCCCCCATGCTCCATTGGCACTACCCTCGAGGTGAAAGCTGTAGCCAAAGTGTCCAGTGCTGAGGCTCTGAGGAGCAGAGATGGCTCTGAAACCTTTGGAGTTGAATGCTGCACCTCAGATGTGACAGGCAGGCTTTGGCTCTGAGAGCTCTCTGGATCTGAATGGACTGGAGATCTCAGAGATGAAGTCTGATCTGAGCATAGGGTGATCTTCGGATCCAAGACTGATGGGTCTGGGTGGCTGGGATCCTGTAACTATTAAGCAACAGAAGGTATTAGAGGAGAAACTTGGAGGAGGGTGTGGTGGAAGGTATGGTAATCTGACTCAGAGGGGCAGGCGCCGAAGGAAAAGCAATCTGCCCCTGTACCGAGAGGATCTTCCTCACCACTCTCTCCACATCGTCTTCTGTGAGGCTTCTAGAGGAACGAGTGGAGTAAATGGAGGGGGATGATGGTCTCTGTGAAAAAAAGGTGATGGAAGTCTGTCAGGAACTGGATCCACTGATGGAGAGCATCTGGTCTGAGGGCAATACAGTGTCTCTGAGAGTTCTGTCTGATCCAATAAGGTTGGATCTAATGGTTTGAGGTCTTCTGATCCAACTTGGCCAATGTCGGGTCCATAATATTTTGCTTGAACTTAGTAGGATCCACAGAAGTAGTCAGATTCTGCACTCTTTGCTTTTTCTGATACAGGGTCGAGACCATTTTTTTTAACTTCTCTTCCAAGAAGAGTCTGAAGAAGATTTTGATGAAGTAGAAGGCTTTGACTTTAGAGACTCGGTTATGGCTTCTCCAAAAGAAGCTGGGATGAGGCCTTTCAATATCAGTTTATTTTTACACCCAGTAAGAGCTTGCAGGTTAAATCCTTGGACAATAGAACAATCCTCTTGCAAATGCAGAGGGCCCAAGCAGTACAAAACAAAGAGTGTGGGTATCCGAAAGCGGCAGTTCATGCCCACACTTTGAGCACTTTTTAAAACCTGCAGGTTTGTCAGCCATAATGCAGTATCTAGTCAGAGACAATAACAGAGAAATACTAGAAAAATAAGACAATCTAATAACAGCTAGCAAAGCAGAGAGAAACTACGATGGAGTCGTAATGGAAAAGGAGATACTAACAATAGCTTCTAAGTGTACCAAGTATGAAAAAAGGGAAAAAGAACAACAGCAACAGCAAATATAGAAATTTATAAATACAACACACTAATTGTACTAGCTAGGAGAAGGAAGAAGAACAGCAAGGGTATACCAACAATATTATGAAAAGGATTACGATGAAGTCATAAGGGCAAGGAAGTACAAACAGAAGCGGAAAAACAGGAACAATACAGAGAAAAGAGATTATACAGTTATTCGTCACAATAAATGAAAAACTATCTAAAGGAATAACAGAGATTTTACTTATCTAAATACAGTTTGAGAGAGATGTTAGACCACGTCATATAGCTAGAAGTGGCAAACTAGATCTGAGGTAATTTGGTAAGTGCATTGTGGGTAAGGGAGAAGTTCAAGACATTTGGTACCTGCGAACTTTAGCAACATCAGAGTCAGATCCAACAAATAGGATCTGAACCCCACTTGTTGAGGATAGAATGAAGATTGACAACATTAGATCATAAGTTTCTATTTCTTTAACTTTTCCATTACTAATCCTCTTTTCTATGTCCCCCCTTTGTGATCTTATTTTTTTGTATTGTGAAGTTTTCTATATCTGGGTGCCTTTGCCTATATTTCTCTTCAAATATCTTTGGATCTGCTTTTTTGCATTGTTTAGTTTAGCTTTCTCCTTTGCATAAATATTGCACCATATAAGATCTCTTTTTCTTTCCCATGTCCATGTTTCTTTTTTATACATTTTAAAAATCTCTAGATTTTATTATTTATATTTTTGCACTTCCCCAATAGCCTTTTTTCCAAATGGCTCAAGGTTTTTTGGTCTATACAATGTTTTTAAAGAATCTGTTGTATTAATCAACACAACTTTGCATTTGAAGCTTATGACAATTTTTCTTGTGCAAGTATTTTTCTTTCCTCTAATTTCTCTCTTAATCTTTTTGAATATCTTCTACCCAGAAATTCTAGGATTCTTGCATAATAGTAACAATACATAATTTCTTTCTTATCCTCAATAGTACAATCTATCATCTTTATGTTTTTTTTTGGTCTGTCAGTGTGTGTGTGTGTGTGTTTTTTTTAACTACTACTTCTTTCTACAATGGGTGGGGGGGCACAGCAAGTATAGTGAGGGCTACACATACCTTAGTATCCACAGAAATAGGAAGTCCACAGATCCCAACAGTTCCCCTATGTGGGGGGTTATACATGCTCACTAAGACCCTTATAATATCCCTGTCCACTCTAAACCTGTCAAGTATCTCCTGAGTATCAAAATCGTAATGGATTATTCAATGCTAAATGGGTTACTCAGTGCTTATGTCTCTGCCTTCTTGGCCCATGAACGCTGCTGGGCACAAGCAGTTTTGGCTCTGCCAAGACAAGCAACTTACACAAGGAAATAGTAAGGCTACCAGCAAGTGACAGCATCTTCATGGACTGCAAAGTAGATAGAATAGACACAGCTCTTCTTATATAACCAATCTGCAGACAGAGGATAAAAATGGGAAAATGTAACTATGTATTACTAGTAGATGAGAGACTACTTCATTAGCATGTACTGCTTTACATCATCTCAGATTTACTTCTCATTCATTTGCTTAGGCTTATTCCAGGTATTTCGCTTCAGCATACATGATCTCTGTAATTTGTGGCTTACCTGCATTCATTCAAGGACAGCGGGGATTGCCTTAATGAATTTGCTTTATGAATACCACCCCATATATACTTAATGTAGAAATTCAAACTTTAGTTTCTATCAGTAGAGGTAATGAGAGAGAGAGAGAGAGACAAAAAGGGAATTACAATTATATTTTAATGAGGTATCCAGCAGTAGGAAGATTACAGTATTCTTTAGAAAGTAGCATAAAAGGCAGTGCATGGCTCAAAAGGAAATTTAAGGAACAGAAAGAGAAACATGATAAGATAAAAACAAAACTACTTCACATGGATAGACTACACATTTTGATATGGAATGTAAATGGTTTAACATACCGAAACAAATGTGAATGCATTTTAACATATTAAAAAACTTAGAAAGTCTCCAAAGCAGTAACCACGTAGAAAATATGCCCCCAAGTCCGTTTAAAGGGTTAAATGTTTATTCCATCACAATTCGATAACCACATAAAATGGAGTTGGCGGCATATTTTCTACGTGGTTACTGCTTTGGAGACTTTCTAAGTTTATTTGCAGTGTCTGTTTTTTGATTTCTGTATTAAAAAACTTATTTTATACACACACACACACACACACACACATATATATATATATATATATATATAAATATATATATATATTTATATATATATATATATATACTGTGTATGTGTGTGTATATATATATATATATATATACATATATATATATATATATATATATATATATATATATATATATATATATATATATATATATATGTATGTGTACTTACTTTGGTCAACAGCAAGATGTCAACCACAAAGAAGTCAACAATGCAAATGCTGACACATTATCATGCATGTGGCAAAAACAAACCTCAGAGCATGCAAATTTCAAATGAAAAAAAAAATCATTTGCAAGGGGGTCGGGATCCCTTATGCCCACCACGGTTCCTGCTAATTATATATTCTAACTCCAAGATCATACAATATTCTTTTACCTCGGAACTGTCAATCGAGCGTAATTGTTGATCATTTGCATTTGTTGACCAAGTCTGGTCAATTAAACAGATACTAATCATCTAGCATTTCGACCAAACACCTGACTACCATATATATATATAAGCTTGCCAAGTGTAATCATGTTACAAGGAAACACACTGAACATAAAAACGTCATCAAGAAGACTTCTGATATGTCAACAAGCATGTAAGTAGTTTGAAATGGCTCTCAATAAAAGAAGTAAGTTTTAGGTTAGTAAAAAGGCAGTAGAACTTACAGAAGTTTATGTTTGCTGATAGACTACACTGAGTACATGTTGGCAAGTCAAAAGTGTCCACTTTTTCACTAAAAAATGATCAGCATACCTGGAAAGTGGTAGTGCCAATTACATGGCTACAGAAAAAGAAAAGTAGACAGAGAAGCAAGCACTGAAGGGCTTGAGTAGATCCACAATACAGGAAAAGATAAATCAAATGTATAAGGAGGTGTTTAAAATTAGTGGCACCTTAAAAAGAGAATATTAACAACAGCAGTAAGAAGGTTAAGCATACAGAGGAATCCTTCTTCCAAACAAGTGGATGACACAGTGGCGCTACAGAAAGAAAATGTTTAACTGAAATTAAAAAAGCTTCTAAAAACAAAAGAACAAGTAAAGTGAACTGGAAACCAACAAACAAAAGAACACAAGTCCACACGTCCAAACAGCTGAAGAAAAAAACATATTTAATGTGTAAGCGCCTTTGTTCTGTACAAAATTCACTCAAAACTTCATCAGACATTAAGGGCACAATACAATCCAGAATAGAGTCAAAGGACAAGGTATGAGAGCATCGAGGCTGAATGTGTCAGATACAGACTTTATTTCTGAATTATGTGACCTTAAGGATAGGTTACTGGCCAGGAGGTATAGAGAAGAAGAAGGTGACAATATTTTACATACCATTCCTTCATTGAGAAATAATTTAGCCAAACCTTATTATTCAGATTGAATGGCTACTACACAGAGTGCACGTCTTAATATTGACGTGCAACATAGAACTTCTGTTCCATAGTATTACACCACTGACACTAGAAAGATAGCTGAGGTCATTCATAGACACTGGGGTGTCTTAGTTACTGACTCAGGTATAAAGAAGATTGTTGGTGATGCACCACATTTTATTTATAAGAACAAGAGGAATTTGAGAAGGCTTTTATGCTATCCTGAAAATCACAAGATGCCCATGTGCGAAGGAAGCAGAGTCACAACACCCTGTGACAATTGCAATTATTGCAGCTACATAGATGGCAATGAGTAATTTGATCACCCCAGCGTTGGACGTATGTTCTATCTTAAAGTAAGTGCCACATGTTTAACTTCTCATGTGGCTTACTTAGCCCACTGTTCAGTTTGCCACGCATTCTATGTTAGCAAAACAGACAGAATCCTGAAGGATAGGGTTAGGGAACATCTTTATAATATATGACGTGGATCTGCCACCAATGCCCTCTCCAAACATGTTATTTACATCAGTGCACAACACACATTTTGGTTTCTGGTCATAGATAGGATACAACCTAGTATCTGAGGAGGTGATGTGAGCAGTCTGACTGAGACTAGAGAAGTCAGGTGGATCATCAGGTTGACAGCAGAGCAGATCAGGGGAGTGAGCTTAATGAGAGGGTCTCTCTAACACCCATTTTGAAGGGGTGTGGGCTAAGAGCTTAGGTTACAGGGCTCTTTTGCATACTTTATTATTTTTATTATTTTTATTCTTATTATTTTATTGTCATTAATTTTCATTTTATATATTTCTATTTTGTGTTTCTTTTCACTGTATGCAGATTTATATTATGTGTTATGCTTCATATATGAGACATACATACTCCTATTTGTGGGCTGCTTTAAGTCAGGGATTATTGTTAATTGATTGATTAGATGTTAATCAGTACTCCTATAAATTTCACCATTTTTTTTACTCAATTTATGGTCTGATGAACCAGTTATGAAAGCACTTACCATTTTATAAAGAATGTTTTATGAGCTCCTGGGTAGTATTTTATTCCATTGGCTTTTTTGTATTACTTTAAAATTTGAAAATAAACTAATCCAGGTAGGAAGAAAGGAGTAAAACATAGGTTTGCAATACTAGTGAACAACACCCATATTCATTTGACAGGATGTTTCTGTTTATAAATAATTGTATAAACATTAACAATAAAGTTTGGTAATAAGGTGAGTGTGAGTGGAGTTTCTATTTCTTCTCTAAAGCTAGGCTACTTGTATAAAGTGGAAGTGTCCACAGCTGGTGGTACAGGGTAAGAATTAGCACACACAAAGAAGGAGGCAGGACAGAGCAGACAGAAAGTTATTAGAATGTGATCACTTGCTTAGCACCATCCAATGAAATGGAAGAGAATAGAGTGAAAAGGGACCACGTGGAGAAGAACCTTCCAAAATAGGTCTAACACTCCAGAAAGCTAGCTGAGTATGCCCTTTGCACAAGCTGGTGATGTAGAGAAGAGGAATAAGATGGTGGCTGCAGGCTCACACAAAATTTGAATAGAATGAAAGCTAGCTGCATGAAGGATCAGAGCTAAAGACGTGGGATCCAGGTGGTCTGATATGAATAGTGACAAAGGAAAGTTTAGAAGGTAAGTGATTTTACTGTGGTTTATGTCCAGGTGTGTGTAAACAGAAGAAAGGGTGTCTGAAAATGAAAGGTGAAGTTGAACTGGATGTAACCATTTTAACTGTGAGGAAACGTTCACAAGCAAGACAGTAAGGACAGGGGTTTATGTTACACTGAATGGGAGAGAGAAAAGAATAGGAAGAATGAAGCTTAAATCATGGCAAACTATACAGAAAGGCAACCTGATTAATATGAGAGGAATGACAAATGAAAGGGCATAGGGTAAAGTTAAATGCAGCATGAATTTTCTGTCTGATTAGGAAAGTTTAAATAGCTTTTTTCAAGCAGATGCAGTTGGGTTTGCTTAGAAACAGTAATGATTTTTCCAAGTTGCCAAACTGGAGCAAGGGCTACTCAAATGACATATATTATTGACAGGCTGTGTTTGTACAATGGTTTATTTTAGAGTTAGATCATTTTTCTCTATTTTTGTTTGGTGGGAGTGTAAAAGGGAATGTATGGAAATAGCATGGTGCAGTATTCAATTTCTTAAGGAGGAGATGCTAGTTAGAACTGGAAAAAAGGCATACCAGATGACAGGGAAAGTAAAAGGGAATGAAGAATCAATCACTGAACAATGGATGGAAAAAAGTCACCTAGCACTAAATGCTTCTAAAACCAAATTAATGGTTTTTATTCCCTCTAAAGTCACCTCTATCAATACAAACACATTTTCTATCACTAGTCAAAACAACATATCTCTGGAATTGGTGTCTGAGACTAAATTACTTGGGGTCCAAATTGACAGTAATCTTAAATTCAACTCCCACCTTCAACTAAATATCAAAAAAACTCACCAAAAACTAGGCATGCTCTACCGACAAAATCGTTACCTCACACCCTCCACTAAAATCACTCTCTCTACCTCTTTTCTTATCCCTTCTCTATGGAGCCCCACTCTTAAATAACCTACAATCTTCCCTTAAAACACAACTTTCCTCATGTTACAACAAAATCGCCAGATTCGCTACTAGCCACAAGTCATCTAGCCACCACTGTTTTTCTCTCCACAAACTAAAATGGCTAGAACTATCCAATCATCTCACCTATACCCAACTGACTCTTGCACATACGCTCATTTTCAACCCCTTACTTTGCCCATCCCTTTCCTCTGCCTTTAAAATGTATCTACCCAACAGAGTACTAAGATCTAACAACCAGAACCTAATAGAACTGCACAAACCAACTCGTCCCTCAGGGAAAAATTTCCTATCCTATGGTCTAGCACGTCTCTGGAACTCTCTACCACTATCCATTCGTACCATCTCTAACCACTTTATATTCAAAAAATCTCTTCACTCTCATCTACTATCCCAGTGGGAATGCTCCTGTTCTCATCCATCATAATATACACTGGCAATCACTTTTTACCCTCACTTTTGTCCCTACTTTCTGGTAACTTCCTTTTACTGCCTCTCCTAATTCTTACATTCTCTGCTCATACTAACTAAACTATTTACAAAAAATATATTATTATATGTCATATATTCAAGCTTCCTAAGAGTTAATGGCTCTCAGTATGCATATTGAAATGTTTTCTTTTCTAGTATGTATCTTCTGTAACATTCATCACCAGTCTGTACTACTTGTAACATTATGCTCTAAGCTATATCACTTGTAAATAATGTAATCTAACCTAAAACCTATTGTAACCTAGTTTCTGGAGCTATACTACTTGCAATGTCATGCTTTAAGCTACATCATTGTAAGTATTGTAATCTAATGTAAAACCTATTGTACTTTGTTATTGGAGCTTTTCTCCCCAGGACTCCATTGAAAATGGGTTCATCTTGGCCCAATGAACTATCCTGGTAAAACAACTGCAAATAAATAAATAAAGAATGGATATGTTTATAAATAATTATACTGCTAGTTACAGTATAAACGGAAACTGAGGTTAAATAATTAGGCCATGACAGATTTACAGATACTTTCATGGAATATAAATGGGTAGGCAGATGATAAGAATAATAAAGTCAAGATGTTAATATATGCAAATACAGTGAGGTTCATATTATGATGTTGCAGTAAATGGATTTCAATGATTTAAAACATAAGCAACTAATAAGGTAAAGTGAGAGAGACAGAGAAAAGGATATAGTGCTCAGATGGTCAATGATATCTGATGAAGAAAGGAGCATTTTTGGAGTACATAAAAGATACCACATACACTGTTAGCTCAGATACAACAAAGCAAGAAGATAAGGGTATGCTGGGACAAACAAAAGACAATACCAGTAAGGTGGTACATCAAAGAGATGAAGAATGGGAAAGGAGTAGTAGGATGTTTATGGAAGGGCTTAGAAAATGTAAAGATGCTCCAGAAGAACAAGAGTATGAGCAAGAACAACTGAACCAGACTAAGGTAAGGATTACTTGGAAAGAATAAATGAGTATAGAAAGGTGGCACTACAGCATGTGCTCTTTGATGTGAATTAAAAAAAATGGATCAAGATCAAAGAATGCAAAAATGCAGGAAAGTATTACCAAACTGTAGAATCCAGAATCCAGGAAGGTGCTAACAGGTTCCAAAGAGATGACTGAAATCATTAAGAGGTACAACCGGCTTCCTGTACAAGGTTCAGGACTTTATTGCCCATATTAACAAAGAAATGAAGTAGAAACATACAAAAACCCTACTTTATTTCTCAACTATAACTATATGCAAGAGTAGAGGGATGGAGGGTGGGTGGTGCTATTTCAGCAGTGAGGAATTTGAACATATACTGTTATGGGCAAGTGCAACTTACACAACTGAGCTATGCTCATCATTCCCACTACTGCAGTAGTGTTTAGGCTATATGTGTTGACTACCAAAGCCTTTCCAACCCGGTAGGAGATGCAGATTTAGGAGCCCCAGATTAATGGTCCTAGCAAAGCTAATCCTGGGCCACGAAAAGGAATCCAGTATGTGTGTTTTGTAAAAGTATGTACAAAGGACCATGTGGGTGCTTCTAGAGTCCACCCCTTTCTAGAATGTCATTGAAGAACACAAGGCTCTTGTAGAATGAGCCTTAATACTGCCTAGAATGGATTTGTCAGGGTGTAAATAACAAAAAGCAATAGCTGAGGACAACCACCTGGAAACAGTCTGTTTAGAAAGGGGGTATATTTTTTGTCCACTAATAAAAATAAAGAGCTGATCAGCTTTTCGAAAGGGTTTAGTTCTGTCAAAATAATACCTAAGCTGCCTATGTAAGTCCAGATTATGGAGAATCCTCTCTCCCTGTTTTTTAGGTTCTGAGTAGAAAAGTGGGAGATTGATGGCTTGATTTAAAGTAAACTGCAAAACCACTATGGTCATGAATAAGGGGTTTGTTCTTAAAGAGATCCTTTTCCTGTGAAAAATCAGATAGAGTTCACCCACCACGAGAGCTTACAACTCAGATACTGTTGCAGATGTTAGTGCAATGATTTATACAGTTTTCCAAGTAAATAACCTTAAATCAGCTTAATGGACAGGTTCAAAAAGTGACACAGTCTACTTTTCTTGCATAAAGTTGAGATACCAATAAGGAGCAATTGTTTACAAGGAGACCTCAGTAGTAAAACTCCTTTTAGAAACTGTTTACCTCAATCGAAAAAGAAAGCGGAGCACCCATGGATAGACATGCTGAAATGTCTGCAAGATGAACCTTTAAAGAGGAATAAGAGAGGCCAAGGGAAAGTAATGCACACAAATATCTGAGCAACAGTGGTACAGAATCCCTGATGGGCCTCTGGTTATTGATTAGGCATCAATTAGAAAATCGCTTCCACTTACCAATATAGGATTTTCTAGTAACAGGCTTTCTTGCCTCCTTTAGTACCTGCTGCACATGCTCAAGAAATAAGTGCCTAAAAGCTACTAGAATTTAATTATCCAGACAGTCAGCTGAAATTGATTGAGACTGAGGTGTATCAAACCCCCTTTGTCTTGTATGAATTGATCTAGTCTGCCAGGAAGCTTGTGCTAATTGCCCTTGATCAATTCCATAAAAATGGAGAACCAGTGTTGCCTGGGCCAGAAAAGGTTTACTACAATGATTTTTGGAGAATCATTTTGACTCTTCAGAATTACCCCTGGATATCAGTGGAAATGCTGAAAATCCATAAAGTAACATTAATTTCCAAAGGAATTAAAATGATTTGTTTTCCAGGCTTGTGTCCAAGCAGCTATGGAGCAAACTTTGTTTAGTTGTCTGGTTTTAAAAGGAGGTGAACAGATCTCTGTGAGGTGTTCTCCACAACTGAATCAGTTCCTGGAAAGTCCCCTCATAAAATTTTCATTCAGGAAGGTCTGTCCTGGCTGGTCCTGTCCAGCTTGTTTGCCACTGTATCATGCTGTAACTTAATGTAAGAAGCTTAGAGGGTTAAGGAATGTTGAAGAGCCAACTCCCAAGCCATTCCAGACACCCTGCATGGGGGCTATATGACCTTATGCCTCCCTGCTTGCTTATGTATCACATGACAATGGTTTTGTCTGTAATAACTTGAAGAGGCTCTGGGACCATAGGTGAAGGAGAGACTTCAAAGCATGAAAATAACTCCTTTATACTGATGTGCATTGGTCTGTCTGAAAGACTCCACAAGCCTTGCATCATTAACCCTATGTTAACTACTTCCCAAGCAAAACCTGACTTGTCTGTAAAGTGAGATTGGTTTGGGATCTAAGGAAAGAAAGGGAAACCTGGATTCAGCTGAATTTTTTGTTGCCACCAATGCAGTTCCCTTTTTTAGAAAGCCCAAAACTGGAATTTGATACTCCAGAGAAGGCAAATATTGGGTCCACATGCATCTTTCTCATGTGTAACCAGGCTAGGGGAATCATGAAAATCATATAAGCCATGAACCCTAAAATCCTGATTAGAGCTGCTCAGGGAAGTTTCCAAATAAAAATCCACCTTTGTCTGCATAACAAAAGCCTTTTCCTGAGATGTGAATATAAGGCATTCAAGAAACTCAATCCTGTGTGACAGAGTCAGTGAGTATTTTTGTACATTTTATCTGAAATACCAGATTGGTATGAAGAGATAAAACCCATATTATGGATTCGACATATGGGAAAAGTCTCTGCAAAGATAAGTAAGTCATTTAAATACGGAGTTATGTGAATGCCATTCAGCCTGCAATGAGCTATGATTGGAGCTAGTCATTTAGTAAACACCCTTGGTGCTGTAGATAACCCACAGCGCAATGCAGAGAACTGACAATGTGATCCACACACAGAGAATCTGAGAAAATTCTTTAAGTATGTAGCTATGGGAATGTGATGATAAGCATTATTTAGATGTAATGTTATCGTGACACTCAAGTTGGGGGAAGGTATGAGGGGGGAAAGTCTTCAAAGGGTCACTATTTTGTCCTTTGAAACTTCCACATACAGGCTGAGAAGGGAACTATGCAGGACTGGTCTCCAAGAAAGTTCTTTCTCTGGTACCAGAAACATTCTGGAGTAGACGTCTTTGCCTCTTTGATCTAAAGGCACTGGTTCTGGACTCTTAGGTTGAATAAGTGATAAAGGATCTGAGGAAAACAAAAACGGTCTGGTTTGAAGGTACAGGGAGGAATTCTTCTGAAAGGAGGTATATGTATCCAGTGCCAACTGTACCCCGTCTGGACCACTCTTAGCATCCAAGAGTCTGAAACAATCTGCTTCCAAAGTGGAATGTAAATATTCAAGAATTCAGAAAGGAGCTAATATCTCCTGAATTCAAAGGGGACAACTACCTGTTCCTACAAAAAATATCGAAGGCTTTTGCGAGGTCCAGGTAGGCTGTGTGGACCACCTTCCCCTCGTCAATGGCCTTGGTGACTGTTTCAAAGAAATCAACCAGGTTTAAGAGGCAGGATCTGCCCGTAACAAAGCCGAACTGGGTAGGATCCAGTGTTTGTAGGTCCCCAATATCTTTATTTATGAGGTCCATGATGATCCTTTCCATAGCTTTGCAGACCAAGCTAGTCAGGCTTATGGGGCGATAGTTTCCAGGATCCGTTGAGGCACCACCTTTATGGAGAGGGACCACTGTTGCTGTATGCCACTCTTTGGGCACATATCCTGTAGTAAGGCTGAGATTGAACAGTAGTTTTATGTTTGGGTTTAGCTCTTCTTGGAGTTCATGTAGGACGCAGCCCGGGACACCATCTGGTCCCATTGATGCTGTGTTTTTGCTTTGGAGAGGCGGCTCTTACCTGAGCATCTGAGATGTCAGGGGGGCAGCACTCTGCTGGGATAGATATTTGCCCTTTTGGTGGGGAAGGGGGGGGGAGAAGTTTGTGCTGAACCTGTCAGCTAGGATGTTGGCAATGTCTGTGGGTTCGGTGTATTTTTGTCATTTTGGACTAATTCTGAGCATATCTGGGAATTACCACCCAGGTTCCTAACATAACTAAAGAAAGCCTTGTGATTATCCTTAGTGTCCTGTGCAATTTTCTCTCGAAGCTGGCCTTAGACAATTTTATGTGTGCCCATAGTTTTTTGCTAATACTGATCAGTGATGCCTTCCCTTTTTGGGATTTTTGCTCTATCATTTAGTAGCTTCCTCCTTCTATTGTATAGTTTGTTTATGGCTGGGGTCCACCAGACAGGACGTCTGCCTTTGGAGGATTGGGTCTTGGTTTTATTTGGGATCGCATGATCCATGCATTCCTGAAGGTGTTCATAGAATGCGTTTATAAAGGATTCTGTGGTCTGGGCCGTATTTTCCACAGGCCCGGGGGCTTTGAAGGATTCCACCTCAGTTTTGAGGAGTGTGAAATTTGCTTTAGAGAAGTTTTTCACTGTGGTTTTCTGCGCAGGGGGTGGGGTCGGAATGTGAATATCCAGTGAGATTAGTTTATGCTCTGATCTTACCAGTGAGGGATACACTTCTGGTCTGGAACATAGAGTCCCCATGTTGGTGATGATCAGGTCCAGTATGTTTTCCCCTCTTGTGGGAGTGGTAACAAGTTGTTCCATAGCATTTCAGTTTATAAATTCTAGGAACCTTTGGGCTAGGGTGTTGGAGCTAGAGTAATGCTCCCAGTCTATGTTTGGGTAGTTGAAGTCACCCAATATAATGGTGTTTGGAAAGACCTTCATATTTTCCAGTGTTCTCAGGAAGGCTGAGTGGGGTTCCTGGGTTTGGGAGGGTGGTCTGTAGCAGGCTATAAACTGGAAGGCAGTTTTACCCACTGTTAGTTGCACATGGATAGTCTCTGATGCTTCGTGCTTTGCCACCAACCTGGAGGTGTGGGTATCTTTGATGAATATCGATACTCTCCCTCCTTTTGTGGTTTGGTCCAAGTTTTGAGGCCGAAAAGCATGGTATGAGGTATAACCTGGTAGTGCTGGGGTGCTCTTGGAAGCCCTGAACCAGGTTTCTGTTACTGCACAGATATCGATGTTCTCCATGCTAAGGAGAGTTTCGAGTGCGTGCATCTTGAGGTTTAGACTTCTGGCGTTGAATAGCATTACTCTTAGTTTCTTATCCCTTGTGATACCTATGGAGGTGGGTTTGTCTTTTGAGCCTTGCCTAAAAAAGGCACTATTGGGGTAGCAAGAGCCTTTGCCAATATCCGAAAGCCCAGGGGTGACAGGTGCAAGCCGTCCCTAGCGAAGCATTGTGGCTTGTCGAGCATATCATCCCAAGCTGACAGGCATTGGATCCCCTTTGGATGACACCAGTACTTAAGCCAGTTGTTGAAATTGATCATCTTGTCTTCATATTGTGGCATCATTCTTGGTGAGGGTAAGATGCTACTCAAGGTCAGGGTCATACCGGCCTGGGCTACATGCTCAGAGAGCTCCTTTATGTCTCTTTTCATGTAGTCCAAGGAGATACGTCTCAGGTCATTCACAATAGCATGGACAATGACTGACTCATATTTGTACTTGCCTTGGAGTGACCTGAGTGCTTGTGTTATGTGGCGGATCCTAGCGCCCGACAGGCTGCTCACCGTGACCCTCTCCTTGTTCAGCCTGGTGAGCGTGATATAGTGAAGTAATACCTCCCTTGTGTGTACAACACTGGGCTCCCCTTCAGTTTCCCTGCCTACACAGTTACCAACTGTGTAGATTCAGGGCTGTCAGAATGGTGAAGATGCAAATGAGGTGAAAACTCATTAGAATTGCTGAATCCCAAAAAACTGTAACCATGTAGGGATGTTCACTTCATGTAGGCACTTCCACTGTGTTCATTTTCAATGGACTGCAACCGTGAATGATAACATCAAGGTGTGTGTCAGGTTACACTTACAGAGTTGTACATGTAGGTCTGTGAAGTGTGAAAGTGCATGCAAGCAGTGTACAATTCACAAGTTCTGTTTCATCCTCATTATTATTTGTTAAAATGTGTCATCTCTGTCCACTTAAATTTTTTTTTTTAGTCACTGTTTGTGTGATGCAGCGCTTAGCGTAACCACGGGAAACAGAGGAATGAATGGCAGGTTTCTCAGTGCCTGTCACATAACTATTACTATGGCAGCATGTGTATGTGTAGGGCTAGAGTATAAATGGTCCTGGGTTCTAGTACAAGGTCTGCCACCTTTCCTTCACTTTTTGGGCTGCATGTTTGCAAGATATCACAGGATTGGAGAAAAGTAATAAGATTACATGTGTTTACCTTATTTAAGTGTTGGTGCAAGCAGCAGGGTGGTGGTGCACATCATGCACTAATGAGCACCAGTGGAGTTAATATCTTCAGTTAAGCAGCAGATGTTTTTCATAGGTGCTAATTACAGCATAAGCAGGTGATTTTCAGTACAGTAGAGCTATCTGACAAGCTGTAAAGCATCCTTGTAGCCTCCATCCTGTTTTTCCTGAATACTTCAATACAATGGGAATACACACAAGGAAATTTTAGCCCTGAAATAAAATTGTCAACTGCTGCATTTGCAAGGTAAGTCCTGAACCTAGAATGTATTCTTTAATAATTTTAAGGCATATCATTGTATTTTTTAACTCGGTGCAGTAATTAAGTAAATAGTGGTGGATTTGTACAGAAAGTACCTTATCATGTGACAGCAGACACTTATTTTACTTACATGTGTCCATTACCAAGTTTTTTCTTATTCTTCTTGTTTTTAAGTGCAACTTTTGCATGTTGCACCATATAGTGCAAACAGTGGAAGCGGGGAACAAATAAATTTCAGGATTGGCTGTGTTTATCTGGTTTGTGCAAAGCAAGGGGACCACCTAGGAAGCAGCCAAAAACAGAAACTGGATGCATTCAATTAATGCCCTTGGTCATCTGAAAACCCAGCCTGGAGTATGAATGGTACTGGCTTCTAGTACAGAGTGTACAACCTTTGTTTTACTGCCGTGACACTGCAGTTTAAAGCAATGATGTGGCAACAGGTGTAAGTGTAGGACTGCCATGCACATGGTCCTGGGTTCAAATACAACATATTCCATAAAGTATTACTTTTACTGATTGAGTAATTGATATTATCAATGTTCTCAAAATGTATTATCTTGTATGTGTTATGTATTCAAAGCTTGCTCAATTTATATGTACTTTATGGAGTTTTTTTCTCTCTGGACCTCCACTGAAAAAGGACATGTGTTCAGTCGGACCTTTCCGGTAAACAAATGTAAAATAAAATAAATAAAATAGGTAGGGATTCTATTCTCACTGCAGTCAACTTGGTGTGTGTGTGTGTGTGTGTGTGTGTGTGTGTGTGTGTGTGTGTGTGTGTGTGTGTGTGTGTGTTTGTGTGTGTCTCCAGTCAGCAAAGCAGACATGCTATCCTACAGTTACTTCTCCAATAGCATGGCTTGCCAGTATTCTCATACTTGTACAAGCTTACACATGTATTTCATGCAGCCCTCACAACCTCTTGTCTCCCATATGGCCTGCTGATGTCATCCACTATAAGTTGACCTACAGCCATGTAAATGTCAGACTTTTGCTGTGGTGCATGCATAACACACTGTGTTCTGTAGTCTGTGCACTTAAGTAGGGGTTCTGTTCTCACTGCAGTCAACTCTGTGTGTGTTTCTAGTCAGCAGAGTAGACGTGCTATCCTACATTTATTTCTCCAATGGCATGGCTTGCCAGTATTTTGATACTTGCACAAGCCTACACATCCATTTCATACATAACTTATCTCCCACATGGCCTGCTGATGTCATCCACTATAAGTTGACCTGCAGCCATGTAAAAGTCAGACTTGTGTTGTGGTGCTTGCGTACAGTACTGTGTTTTGCAGCTTGTGCACTTAGATAGGTAGGGACTCTGTTCTCACTGCAGTCAACTTGGTGTGTGTGTCTCTAGTCAGCAGAGAGACGTGTTATCCTACAGTTACTTCTCCAATGACATGGCTAGCCAGTATTTTGATACTTGCACAAGCCTACACATCCATTTCATGCAGTCCTCACAACTTCTTATCTCCCACATGGCCTGCTGTCATCCACTATAAGTTGACCTGCAACCATGTAAAAGTCCGACTTCTGCTGTGGCGCTTGCATACAGTACTGTGTTTTGTAGTCTGTGTACTTAGGTAGGGGTTGTATCCTCATTGGAATCAACTGTGTGTGTGTGTGTGTGTGTGTGTGTGTGTGTGTGTGTGTGTGTGCTATTACAGAGAGCATTTTACAACAGCATGTGGGACACTGTTATTTCCATATACTCAACAGACAATGCTGATGTCATCGGCTATATCAGATTATACACTAGCCTGGAGACCAGGCAGACATCACTTCATCCGATAGCAAACAGATTACAGTGATGTGTCTTTTAAGCTATACACATACATAATGGCATGGTTTGTAGGCCCTGTGTTATCTTGATGAAAAATCCTAGTAGTACTTCCAGCTGCTGCATGTGTCTGGTGAGGTACATGGAAAAGAGAGCATCATACTATATTACTGTTCTGATGAGATTTGGCTACAGTGCTGTCATGCAATCCTTAGATCTGAATGTGATGGTGTGACTTATGATGCCCACCATATGTTTGTACTGGAAAATCATTAGAGAAAAGTTAGAAGTAATGAGACACACTGCTGTTCTTGACTTCACAACCTTTATAAGAGAATACACTGTAAAGTAGTGAAATGGTGATGCTATCCACTGTATAACTTGGCAAGGCAAATATGAGTGACAGGTACAATTATCAGTTCAACAACACAAATACAAATATACTAAGCACTAATGTAACTATGGACTCTGTGTATCAGACACAAATCTTTTGCATCCCTGAATCCAAAAGATTGAAAACAGGGATCTGGCACAGTTATCACTTGCACAAGGTGTTGTGTGTGTGGTGGTGGGGGGGGGGGGCAGGAGGCCTAGGCTGACACAAAAAGTCAGTGAGCGTGTGTGAGTATGAAAGGAAAGCAGGCAGGCTGAACTATGTAACTGTTGTGTGTTTGTCTGTAGGGGTCCTCCATGTGAAAGTGGTGTGTGAGAGTCTGCATGAACACAGCCAACCTCAATGCTAGCTCTATGTCTTGGTATGTTGGACAGGTGTGAGCCATGTATGGTAGAGTTGGCAGTTTATTGTTGTCACCTCCGAACATGAGAACTGGCTCTGCCAGGAGTTGCACTGGCACCTCCATGCCCAAGGTCAGATACAATGCTGCTACCTGAATGTGACGTATGTCTGCTGGACATGCTTCCTTCAGGTGAACATTCAGGACCATGATCCCATGGCCTGCTATGTCTGGGTGTGGACAGCACACTCACCAACAGAGCAGTGGAAGTACTGCCACTATGGAGGCGTGATCAGGCAAGGCCACGTCAGCTGTCAGCAGATGTTGTGGCTGACCTATGCCCATGAGGACAGGGTTCCCCTCCCAGTAGATGTTCCATCCCAGACACTGCTCATTCCAAAATGTCATTCATCTGATCCATTGCATCGGTAACACGGTGGAGGCAGTCATGCATGTCATCCTGTGCTACATCTACAACCCTGAACATTTGTCTGCAGCATGTTTCCGAACATGCCTGTGTCTCCATGACAGCCCTAAACATATGCTGAGTGACACGGGAAGGTACACCTGCAGCAAATGGAGGAAGGACAGTAGGCCCCCTCCGAGCACCCCTATCAACCCTCCTGCATGGCACCTTGCCCACACTTTGGCTACAGCCAGAGTAAGCAGGCACTGAAGCCGCAGTAGTCACACTTCCTTGATCAATGTCCTCATCCTCCACCTGCTCAATATCTGTGGATTCAGTGGACTGGGTAGGCGTAGACCTACTGGCTGTGTCCAGGGAAAATGAAGGAGGGATGGCTGGATGTCAACCTCTGTGTCAGATTCAACCTCTGCACCCCCTGACTGAGCCTCAGTTTGACCTCCATCATCATCAGTGTCTGCTGAGACACTGACATAAGGTGGCACAGGGCCCACACTCCCACTGTCATGATCACCTGTGATAAAAAGGAAGAAACACAGGAATACATTAATACCAGCACTACTATTGTGCAATATATGCTAAACAACTAACACTGCTCCCACTATTACAGACAGTGCAGTAATACACACCAGGCCTAAAATATCACATTATGATACTTTAAATTGATCTGCAGTACTGACAAAAAATTATTTGGCTTACCATCTACAGGTGGCATATCTTGCTGAATTTCTGAAAGAAGTTAAGCAAAAGGTAAAAGCATCATCATCGCATTTAACAGTAAGACAGGGGGCAATACATGTACTCCTCTATGTCTGCATTAACTCTACTTTCAACAAGAACGTGGCTGACAACTCCGAACTAAGCTTATAACTGTAGCAATCTTTAAACCCCTCCCAAAAAAGACATGTGACACAGAAGTAACATTTATTTAAATTGTTTTATTATACAACAGTATTAAACTGGTCATATAACAGAGTCAAACTGGAAGCTCTTGGGACTCAGAAAGAGTGGTGCCCACGTCATGGATATACTGTGGTCCACTCTGCTGTTTGATCTCATGATGGAGGATATTCATCAGGACCTCTTCATTGGGGGTAGGAGGTAGTTCTGTAGCAGGCCCACCCCTGGTTACTCTTTAGTCTTGGGCAACTGCAGCTACTTGCCTCAGTGCGGTGGTAGTCATGTCAGTGGCCTTGTGGTGCACCTGTTCAGTTGTGGCCATTAACAGAATTGATGTTCTCAACAACTTGGTGCTATAATTGTAGCCTGTGTGCCATATTAGGCCGACCCCTTCCCAGCAGAAATACCCCATGTTGGTGGAGAGTGTAAACAATGATGTTGTTCTTCACATCGCTGAATGTGGGTCTCTGCCTCACCAGTATTGTTTGTGTTCTAAAAGACAACAGAATAATAATACACATAAATATCACATAACTACAAAGTAACTGTTTCCAGATAAAAGAGTAAAGGTAGCCAGTCAGTATAACCTATTGGAAAAACATAAAACAGTCTACAGATGTGAAATACTAACAACAGGCAAGATGCAAAACAAAGAGAGTAACAAGAGCAACATATCCTTGTTTGTGCTATAACAGTACCTCAGCTTTCCCCCCCTTGAAGGAACAGTGCACCCTTGCATGTGCCATAACAGGAACTCAGCTATGCCCCCCCCCCAAAAAAAAACAGCTGTCTATGCTTGTTTGTGCCATCCAATCTGCCCTTCATTTGACGGCAACTGCATATCATAGTGTTCCCAGTTAATATCCTCACATGTTTTAAAGTAAATGATATAGAATGGCTTACACACTGCATGTCTTGAGTACTGGTCAGATAACTGATGAATGACCAAGAAACACAGAAAAGTAAGACAGAGCTGTAAATTTGCAAGCAATAATAATAACAGGTTGTGTGATCACTAAGTGCATTACTTCCAAATATATTAAATATAATAAATGTACAAGTAACAGTTTATGCCTTGATATCAGTATACATTCAGCTGCATTTGATTGTGTGAGGAATTACTTCATTTCTTTGCTGCAAAGATGTCTGTGTGGCAAAGATGGATAAGACACCCATCCTGTTTTAAGAAAGTGCACAGGAGTGACAGTTGAAATCCAGACCTATGTAGCCTATGTAGACATATCTCATGTTTAGTAACATTTTTCTACTGTGTATGCCATAGATTGATTTTCCCCATTTCTTTGGAGCCACTGTCTGCCTGATGTGTCACTTTGCAGAAACAGTTTTAGCTATGCCTATCTGGTTTGTGGGTAGAGCGGCGGTGCACAAACTGGACGAATGGACCACCCATAGCAGACATTACCTAGACAGCCACAAACATAAACCGGAAGCATTCAATTAATACTACTGGCCATTGCGCAAACACATTGTGTGCCAGTGCGCACCATCGAGTACCTTGTTTGTGTGATAGTAAGTGAGATGTAACATTTTCAAATGTTGCAAAAGCAAAAAGTGTGCACTCTCAGTAAGTGCGATACCTGCAATTGGCAGGAAAACATCATTCTACCTTGGTCTTGATTGGACTCATAGTGAATGAACATGGACCCAGGCTATTGCAGAGGGACTATGGTGGCTCAGATTATAAGTCAAAGGCATGGAATAGTCTTGCCTGGGCTTTGACCAGTGCTACCAGTATCTCCCGCACTGGTAAGCAATGTAGGGATCACTACCAGAGACCTCTGGATCAGGAAGAGAGATACCCGTGAATGTTGGATAGACACATGTAGGACTGGGAGCATCCCACAGATGTGTAAGTACCACTTGCAGAGACTAATTGTAAGACTTAAAAGCTGGATATAGTTAGTATTGGAATTCATAATAGTATTCTGTTTTGTTTTTTTCTGCAGCTGTCACAAACCAAGAACTGAATGCATGAACCCATGTTGCTAGAGTGGCACGGATGCGAGAAGCATGTGGTATGTATGCATCTGAACAGTACTGTTATTGTAGCATAAAAGGTAAAGACATCTTTTTTGCTTTATTATACAGTTGTATCAAACTGAGCATGCATCTCTCAACTATAACAGGAAAGAATGCATGTATTAGTATGTAGGCCAGAACAACAGTTCTGCATTAGAGAGTAGTCAAAGGTTGTGGGTTCAAAAACCACACTTTCCAAATATACAATACTGTTAAGTTTTAAGTTTATCAGTATTAAAATGTAGCATCAGACCTCTAAAGTAGTGGCACCAATGACCTGCTGTAAACTGTAATCAGTATAATTAGAACACGCATATGTGTAATATATCCACACATCAAGGATTGCTTGCTGCAATCTGTAGTACAGTGTTCATTTGCTATGAGTTGGGTGGATCTACTTGCCCCTACTCCACCAGCTACAGCACCAAGGCCCAGCATGTCTGGGACACAACCTGGTAATACCCCCTCTGCTGCCCCTGCACTACCTGGCCTCTCAATTAGTACTGCCCCACAGGATAGGCCAGTGATTTCCTCTAGGAGCAGTGGCAGAAGTGGTGATTTTATCACCCACAATAAACTGCAAGGGCTGATGCATAGGATTGTGTGCCACACAGCTGGTGCATGCCTACGCCAGATAGAGACACTTCTCTACATCATTGTACTAAATAATACAAGGAGACACAAAGATCAGGCACTGCACCCAGCAGCACAGTGAGGTCACAGTGATGACAGTCCACTGGGTGTGGACTCGATTCTCACTGTCACCCAGCTTGAGATGCATGGGACCTCAATTTCACTTCCCTCTCCCCAACCATGGTGTTCAGTCACCTCTTGTGTCCTTCATCATCTCTGTCTTCTGTCTTGTATGGCCTGTCTGTCTGCGATTGCTTCTTCACCTTCCCAACCTACCTGACTACCTACCTATCTACTTTCCTTCACCAACATTCCCCTCTCTCTCTCAAAAAAAAAAAAAAAAAAAAGGGCACCTGTCCAAAAAAAAAAAAATGCTGTCCCATACATAACTCTCCATTTCATTTAAGTATCATCTTGACACACGTGATTCGGTCCAAGCTAGCTATACAACATGACTGCACTGTGATCAGCCCCCTCTCTGGGGTTGATACTGCAAATTCAGATAATATTCTGCACCTCAGAACATTTTTTACTATTGAAGAAATGGATAGCTATGGTCCTTTCCTAGATCCCTCTTGCACATTCCTGCCCACATTTCACTCTCTTCTTCTCCCTGCTTGCTCCCCATTTCACCAATGTCCTATTGTTCCTATTTCTCAAAGCATAATTGTGCAATGGTGCCCATAGCACACCAAAGTGAACAGCAGCAATATAAGTAAATGTATTTAACAGTTTTATACACACTTGTAAATTACTACTTATACCCTGGATGGGACGAGAATACACAAAACTTTGTCTTGATTTAGGGTTTCCCTAAAATACTCCAATCCTGTTAAATTGGGAATCACTGTAAAAAATGTACATCAATTGTCATCAAAATAAAGTTCCCCAAATCAGTCATTCCCTTAAGGGCATCTAAAAGTTGCCATGAATCATGCAAAATGTGTGTTTTACTACTTATAATGTGCTTACAGTAAAATGGGTAAAAATGTGCCCCTATATATGCCAACTTGTTCTTTGCAGAATCAGAGAGATTATTTGTATTCTTGTCCCCTTTTATGGAACATGCCATTTCCTACTATAGGTTTTTCGAAGATATTTTGATTTTATGGAAAGGGGGTTATAAAGAAGTACCAGTTTTTATAGACTACCTCAACAATAACCACTTCATTTTTAAAATTTACATACAAGATATGTGTTGACTCCACTGATTACTTGGATATATGCTTATTTAGGAATTTGCATAATGGCCACTTGGAATCTGATATCTGTCGTAAAAAATGTACTTAAATTATTTTTTAAACTATGCCAGTTTTATCAGAAAAAGAGTGTAGCTAAGGGGCAAATGGTGCTATTGTCTAGGTTGAGCAGAGAAAATGGGCGTTTTTCTACAGAAATTTGTAACATAAATGACATGTTCAATGCTAGAGGTTACAGATGAAGAATGGACAGACAAGGCTTGCACCTATAATAAAGGTCGGTAATGGTACTCATACAGGAGATGAATGTAGAAAATGGGGATAGAAAGTGGTAAAAAAGTGCGATGGTGGTTCATTATAATAAGGATAAGCCAACCATTATAAGAATAATTAGGAATTTTTTGAACTTAGTATGTACAGGGAAAATTAAGGAATGTTTAGTGAAGGATCTAGAGTTTGTTTATAGTAGGGGAAACAACCTCAAAGATTTGTTTGAAAGGAATATGCGTCATTTTAATGGTAGACGTAATTCTCAAATGCAAAAATGGGGCTTTTATAAGTTTTGCAAATGTATTAATGATGGATCCAATGTGACAGTTATTAATTATGAATGTACAACTACATGTATAGGATGTTGCAATTTCAACACGAAATGGTAGTATATTTGACTACTTGTATGACATACCAAGCGTACTGCATGATAGGGGAACATCTTAGAGACATTAAAAATCAAAAGGAGAACAACACCCTATATAAGCACGCCATGGGCTGTGTCAGTTTTAAGAGGTTTTAATTTTTTATTATTGAGAGAAAGAGAATAGAATACATTGGGGGGTGATGAAAGTCTATTAGAGCACAGGGAGATGCCTTGGCAGCTGAGGGGTGAATCTTTTGGAAAACCCACCCTTGAATGATCATTGTTCACTTACTGGTACTTTAAAAATACTAACACAAACAATCTAATTTAAATTACTTAGTTTACTTCAAACATTTTTTAAATATTTTAGACATTTTTAACTCAATATATTTATACACAACGTATACATGTTTCTTTTCATTTTTTTAACAATGCTATAGGGTGCAGAAATGTATTACTGGCACTTTAAAAGTATTCATTCAGCATTTCTTTGGTTAATCAGTGTGGTGTTTAATAGGCTGCTATTTATTGAATTAATTATAAATTGTTTATTGAAACTTGAATTTTACTCTGATGAAGCCCCAGGAATTGTAGGGGTGAAGTGCTTAGTCTGTGTTATTTGTTTTACCTCAATAAAGTTTTTCTCTCCATTACTGGTGCCTTGTTCGTTCTGTGCATTATCATAAAGTGTTTATGTCTATTCTAGCTACAGGAATAGCAAAAGTCTTGCCAAAATTATTAGACATGTATCCATGTGGCTTTGTGAAGGACAGGCAAGCATCTGATAGCATTAACTGAACAATAATCATCCAGAGGGAAATAATATGTAAGAAAATACTGCGGTGGGTCTTGATGCAGAGAAAGCAGTCAATAGAATCAGTAGGGATTTTATGAGTAGGGCAAAAGAAATATTTGCATTCCCTGACAGAATAACCGGGTTAATTCAGAGAATGTATATAAAGGGTTAGAGGCAATAATTAAGGTGGGGGAGTTCCTGCCCGACACGCTCTGTTTGAACAGAGGAAACAGGCATGGGTGTTCTCTTTCCCTTTATATGCTTTACATTAAGAGCCACTGGCAAGGAAAATAAGGGACTCACAAATTCAGGGATATAACTGGCATGGTAATCAGGGAAAGTTAGCTTTATTTGCAGATATTATTTTGTACTTGATAAATCCAGGAAAGGACATTTCATTGTTGTGGAACATTTTCAGTCAGTTTCAAGAATTTTTGGCATATGAAATTAATGAACAAAAACTATATTGCTTCAGCAATACCCATATTTATACAGACATGATGAGATAAAGTATCTAGGTGTATGCATTAAAAATGATTTTGTTATGACAGCTAAGGATAACCGGGAAGAGATTAAACAAAAGATATTATAAAAATTGAGATACTGCAAGTCCTTAATTATGGAAATGGATGCTAATATACAAGCAATGAAAGTATTTTTAATCCCTTTAGTTGTATATACTGGTCAGGCATATTTTTGCCAAATAAAGGAGATGTTTTGGGAGATAATAAAACTTTGAATTAATATATTTGGGAGGGAAAGCTGGCTAGGGTTAAGCAGGATAAGAACATCTTCCTCATAACACAAGGTGGTTTGGGATTGACTGATCTGAATGGATATTTTAAAGGGGTTCCTATTAAATGATCGAAGATGCATTCTTTCAAATGCATCTCGATCGAACTTGAAAGCACGAAAAGGCAAAATAGTGAAACGGCATATAAGTACATTCTTTCCCTGGGAAAGAAATCACTTGGCCGCTTCCGTTACTTTGCCATTTTCGTGACTGTAGTGTGATCTTGGAGTTCATATATTTAAGTAGAAGGGGTGTGGGGGGCGAAGTGTAATGTTTTAAAATTTTTTTTTTTTTTTGTTGAACTGCGATTTTTTTTCCCTTGGGAAAAAAACTGCTGTTCTAAGCATTCGAGATTGTATGCTTTTGCTTACATGGGTTCGATAAATAATCGTTCACTTTTTTAAATGTTCGATGATTTAACATAGACCCTTTTAAAGCTACATAGTTAGGGCTCATATTCATTATACAAGCTGAAGACAATAAACCAAAGTGGAAAGGGATGGTGATGAAACTGCTAGAGATGGGGTGGGGTTGAGAAATAAGGTGAGAGTATGATTTTGGATGCATATTGTTATATAGAGAAACAACAACCACACAAAATATTACATTCATAAAGATGGAGAAAGTATTCTGAGAACTAAGCCAACATGGGAACTGAGAAAGGACATTTTACCAGTTGAGATGATTGTAAGAACAGTTATAGAAAACAGGAAAGACGAGGCTGAAATTCACTGAAAAATTTGGCAAAGGAACCAAGTTACTGGGAGCAAATAAATAGAAAGGTAAAGGTAACAGAGTGGGATGAAGTTAAACAGAAGTTAGGACTGCAGGTTAGAGACTCCCTTCCCCACAAGGGATTGACAACAGAGTACAGGCAAAGAGAAAGGGATAACGGAGTTCTAAGTGAAAGACCAGCTCTAGTAGAATAAATACAAAAAAAAAAGGATCAAACATTCACTAAGTAACAAATGTGAAAATATAAGTCCACTGCCCCGATTATTCACAATTATCTAGTCTCTACACAAGACATCAATGGAAATCTTATGAAAATATCATCAAATCCAGCCAGCTCAAAACTAAAATTTTGTTTACTTAATGGTGCATCACTTTTGCTTGAGACATGTTTCTATTTTGCTAACCTTTCATAAACAAAGCATCCTTCTCCCTAAACTGCCTAATTCATCTTGTCATTACCTAAAGCACGATGCCTGTCCTGCCCTTAGAATTACATCCAACAACTTGATGAAGGAACTGCCTAGTGATGACTGCAAAAAGACAGCATGGACTATGCAGAGAGTACATCATGAGGATCCTATTGCTCTTTGCAGCTATTACTACTTCAACACATGCATCTGCTTGGCACCAACGTTCAGCAATTTTCTAGAAATAACACAGGCACTGAACGTATGTGACCTCTCTTTTATGTTTATTTTTTATTTTTATTTATTTGCACTTTGTTAACTGGAAAAGTCCATTGGGCCAGTATGAGCCCTTTTTCAGTTGAGGCCGGGGACAAAAACTCCTTGTACATACATACAGAAACAATACAAGTAATCACATCAAAATTAATACAGGGTAATATAGAAATAAGTCATCAGACGTTATTTCAAACAATTTCACAATACCATGAATGAATCCCATCAAAATTAATACAGGGTATTACAGATATAAAAGTCAGCAGAAGTTATTACAAACACATAAAAATAACAAAACTGTATAGTGTGCCAAAGCTATAGATTTATGGTGCATTAAGCATTAAGATTTCTGGGAGTTAGATAACATGTAATATTTAAAGTGAAAAAAGAGGGAGTGTAGGAAGTTATAGGAGTCAGGATAAGGAGGAAGAACAGGATGTCTGATTGGAAGATAAAGTTTTGAGAAGGTAAACTTGACGGCAGTGGAAGTATAGCACAGAAATTAGGTGGGGTGGGAGCAGGTGCATTTCCATTTAGAAGAGAGATGAGAGTGGAGTAAGGTCTTAAAAATAGAGAGGTTCTCGGTAGTTCGAATATGGGGAAGAAGTGAGTTCCATTTCCGTGCTAAGGAGAAAGATAAAAGACATTGGCCAGGAGTCCGTAATGGTTTATACACTTCCAGTATGTTCTGCTTATTAGACCTGAGGGATTGGTCAGGAAGGTGCATGGTAAGAGTGGAAGAGAGAGATGGGCATTGAGAAGGCTTGAAGATGAGTTTATGGGCAGTGGAGTTTTGAATGAAGGAGAGGTAGTTGGGGAGCTCTAGCTAGTTTAAGGAGTGTAAGGAGTCACAGTGGTGAGAGGAAGATTTGGCGCTTGTAGCAAACGTTGACATTTTATTGTAGCAGAATGCCAGTTTAGTTTTAAGGGTGGCTTGAAGATTGGTAAGGATGGGTGCCCCATACATGAAAGAGGGGAGGAGGTAGGTAGTAGAGAGGGTAAGTTTAGTTGAAGAGGTTAGGCAGCGATTGTGGTGGTAAAGCATATCAAGTTTTTGGTGAGTTTTCTTAATGTTAGTTTGAAAGTGGATGTCAAACTTTAGTTGTTTATCAATAAGAACTCCTAGAAGCTTGGTATGGGGGAACTACTTTGATCACAGTCATATTTTGGCTTATTATAGAGAAGGAATTTTTGTCTATTTTGGTGTTTTTAGATGGGGTGAATGTCATGATTTTTGGTTTTGGATGGATTGAGAGCTATGTGATTGTTTAGCATCCAACCACTGGTACTGTTGTAGGAGGCCTGAGTTACTTGCAAGAGTGTGGGGAGAGATTCAGCAGAGCAAATGATCATAGAGTCGTTGGCATATTGGACATGTTTAGCATTTGGGATGCAAAGATGGAAGTCGTTTATGAAGATATTGAAAAGTAAGGGGCCCATTACAGGACCTTGGGGGACGCCTGCGACTGTGTCCAGGTAGGAGGAGGTACAGTTGTTCCATTTAACAGCCTGTTGCCTATTTGAGAGGTAACTAGAGAACCAATTGATAGTTGAGGATGAAAGATTAAGGTCTAGTGTCATTAGCTCATTCTACCTAATACAGAGAGAACATTTGATAAGGCCTTCTGTTTCTCCTTTTTCCCTTTCAAAAAAAAAAAAAAAATGTTTTGTTTTTTTTTGCCTGAATCTCCTTGTGTTCTGACTGTGCTTCTCACACATTTTGGAAATACAGAGTATATGTCAGAGCATTTATTATAACTGCAATTGCCTTAATATTGCTACAACTCAAGTGCTCTAGGTTACACTGCATCTGAAGTGTTTGTGTGTTTTAGCTGCTCTTCTGTATATATAGACTTCTCTGTATATGTAGACTAGCTACTTATTCTGCTGTGTTACTGCCTCTTAAATTGTTTTTCAGTTGTGCACTTGCCTTGCTTCATTTAAAAAAGTTTTAAATTGCTAATTTTGTAGTTTTAATTACATTTATTGTCTAGGACTACACACTCAAGTGTGTTAGCATTTTCTGTGTTTATTTACTGTATTATTGCATTGTTTAGCCTGTTTCAACAAAAATAAATACTATCTTGTTTGCTTGTTTCCCACCTTTTCTAACCAGTCCATATCCCAGGCTTTGCTTGTCTCAGGACTTTATTTTTTGTGCTCAGAGCTATCCAGACCTTGCATTGGTAGAGGGAAGTCCTACTGCCTACCAGTAGGACTGGTGAGCATTGTACTGCCTATCTAATGCTAGAGGAGTGGTTTCCAGCTCTGAAATTGTAATTTTATTAGCCTTTTGGGCTGATTTCTATCCCTTTCAACTTTCTAGCTTAAAAACGCATGTGTTTGCACATTTTTCACATTGTGCAGCACTGCGAGGCTACAGTTAAACTATTCCAGATGCCAGAAAGTCTGCTCTTCAAATTTTCCCTTAAAACGAGCTGGTTTCTCAGTAGTAGCACTAAAATCTGAACCCCTGTGACTAGCACTTGCTCTAGAACCTGCTGGAAAGCACCAGGAAGCCTGAAACAGATACAAGCACTTAGCTCTCCTTCTCCATAAGGAGAAATTAATCATAGGCACTAAACAGCCTATAATTGCAAAGTACCTTGCAAAGGTAAGGGAAAACAGCTCTTAAACTTTACAAAAAAGCACCTAAACAGGCATGTCCAACACTACAATCTGCGAGAGATGCACTTACATAGCCAAACTGGAAGCAAAGCTCTCTCCGGCCAAGATTGTGCTAGACAGTCAAGAGGAGAAGATTAACACCTGCATCACACCTCAAGCAACTCATAGCCCTTCAAAACCCACACCATCAACACCCACACATAGTAACACTAAACCCACATATGTGGAGGCGCTTAACATTAACCTGCCCAAGCAACAAGGACCTCCGTCGAAGCAAAACAAACACCAGTCACAACCAAAGTGACACATAGCTCACAACACCGGTGTGCCACACAGCAACAGCTCCTAAGGCAAGACAATGTACCCAACACTTTAGTCATAGGTGACTCTATAGTCAGGCACACTGATGTCCCACTCACCAAACTGAACAAGGAGAAAATTACAGTCAGCTGCCTGTCGGGTGCCAGGATCCGCCACATAACGCATGCACTCAAGTCACTCCACAACAAGTACAAATATGACTCTGTCATTTTCCATGCTGGAGTGAATGACTTGAGACGTACCTCCCTGGACTACATGAAAAGAGATATGAAAGAGCTCTTGGATCATGTGACCCAGGCAGGTATGACCCTAGCCCTGAGTAGCATCCTGCCTTCGCCCAGAATTATACCACAGTATAAGGACAAACTGACTGACTTCAACAATTGGCTAAGCTTCTGGTGTCATTCAAAGGGGATCCAGTATTTGTCTGCCTGGGAAGACATGATCGACAAACCACGATGCTTTGCCAGAGATGGTCTGCACCTGTCACCCCTGGGATTCAGGTTACTGGCTAAAGCTCTTGCCACCCCTATAGTGCCTTTTTTAGGCAAGTTTCAAAGGATAAAACCACCACCACAACAGATAGAAGCAGACAAAATCTGAAGGTAATGCTACTCAATGCTAGAAGTCTAAACCTCAAAATGCACTCTCTCGAGGCACTCCTAAAAATGGAGACCATCGATATCTGTGCAGTAACTGAGACCTGGTTCAAGGCTCCAGAGAGCACCCCTGCAATACCAGGCTACAATTCTTACCACACTTTTCGGCCACAAAACCAGGACCGAAACACTAAAGGTGGAGGAGTGTCCATATTCACCAAGGATATTCACACCTCCAGGCTAGATGCCCAACAAAATGCATCTGAAATTCTCCAGGTGCAACTAACACTAGGTAAGACTGCAATCCAAATTGTAGCTTGCTACAGATCCCCAACCATGCACCAAGATTCTCACTACACCTTTCTAAACATACTGGAAAATATTAAGATACAACCAAACATCCTAATACTGGGTGATTTCAACTACCTTGCCATTAATTGGGAAAACTACTCAGGTACCAACTCCTTTTCCCAACGGTTCTTGGAATTCATAAATTCCAACGCCCTGGGTCAACTAATCCACTGTCCCACCAGGGGCTCCAATATCCTAGACCTGGTCATTACCAACATGGGAGATAGATGCTCCACACAAGTGGTCACCCCCTGATTGGTCAGGTCTGACCATAAGCAAATCACCCTTGACATCCACATCCCATCCCCACCCCCCAGTAAGGAAACCTCCTTAAAAAACTTCTCCAAAGCCAACTTCAAGCTACTGAAGTCAGAAGTGACAAACTTCACAACACCCATGCAGACGTGATCTGGAAGTTCGACTGCAGAATCCTACACTAAGGCACTGTACGAGCACATCCACTTGTGCATGAATCGTGCCATCCCAAATAGAACCAAGATGCTCTTCTCCAAAAAAAGGAAGCCAATCTGGTGATCCCCTGCTATAAACAAACTATACAACAGAAGGAAGAAACTGTTGCAAAAAAGAGGAAAATCCCAGGATGCAAAAAACTCCCTCACCAGCCTCAGTAAGAAGCTGAGATCCCTCATAAAATCCTCAAAAGCTAGTTACGAAAATAAAATTGCCAAAGATTCCAAAGACAACCACAAGGCATTCTATAGTTATGTCAAGAATCTAAATGGCAATGCTCAGATCTGCTCTGAGTTACAACAGAATGGCATTAAATATATTGATCCCAAGGATATTGCCAATATCCTGGCAGATCGATTTAGTGCTAACTTCACCCCCCTCTCACCCCCTAAAGGGCCCATCTCAATACCAAAGGATTGCCAAATTCCGATAATCATGGCCACACAGGTAGAAACCGCACTCTCCAAAGCTAAGAATACAGCATCCATGGGACCAGATGACATCCCAGGCTGTGTACTACATGAACTACAAAATGAACTGGCACCTCACCTAAGTGTCATGTTTAATCATAGCCTCACCTCAGGCTTCGTGCCCACTGAGTGGCGCACAGCTACAGTTATCCCACTCCACAAGGGAGGATCCACCTTGGATCCCAGGAACTACCGTCCCATCAGTCTGACAAGCCTGATTTGCAAGGGCATGGAACGCATTATCATGGAACTTATAAACAAAGACATTGGCAACCTTCAAACACTAGACCCCACCCAGTTTGGGTTTGTGAAGGGCCGATCCTGTCTCCTGAATCTGATTGACTTCTTCGAATCAG
Organism: Protopterus annectens; assembly: GCF_019279795.1. NCBI lineage: Eukaryota > Metazoa > Chordata > Ceratodontiformes > Protopteridae > Protopterus > Protopterus annectens. Next base: position 251,179,862 of record NC_056728.1, on the reverse strand, counting down.
TCTCCAGAGCTGTGGACAAGGGTAAGGCAGTCCACACAGCCTATCTGGACCTCGCCAAGACCTTTGACACCACCTCCCACTCTGGAATCATAGATAAACTTACTAAGCTGGGCATAAATCCCTACGTCACTTGATGGGTTGCTAACTGGCTTACTGACAGAACCCAGACTGTAAAAGTAGCCGACTCCAAATCCAGCTCCAGACAAGTGACAAGTGGAGTACCTCAGGGTTCAGTCCTGGGACCATTCTTGTTTGGCATCTACTTCTCTGAAGTACAGGCCAACACTAAGGGACTTTGGCTAACAAAGTTTGCAGATGACTGCAAACTGGGAGCCATTATTGAATCCTCAAATGATGTGGATATTCTACAAAAGGGCCTTACAGAAACAGATGCCTGGTGCCAGAGCCATGGGCTCAAGCTTAAAGGGAGAGTTTCAAGATTTTCTGCTACTGTCTTTGTTTTGGTTTAGCTGTCAGACCATGTGATCCTAATATTTACATTCAGGCTGCTCTGACTCCTTGAGCTCAGTTTCAGTACCCTGCGGGATGGGTAAATCTCACTTCCAGAAAGCCTAACAGTTTCCTGTGTGTGCTGCTTTTATTTACAGCCCATACTGACAGGGGAACTTCTCTTTGAAATGTAAAGAACTTGTGCTTATAAGGCTTACTGTTGTTTTTTCATTATATTTAAAAGGTTTATACTTTCATCTGGCATGTAGACACTGCTCTATATCTTCTTCATTACTTTCAGCAGCTATGGAAAAATGCATGGCTTTGCTCATATCCTTCACCAGGTTAATCAAATAGATCCGTAATTTTTAAATATAACAACTTAGGTGCCACAATTCTCTGATGCTGTCTTGCTGCACTATTTTACCAAATTGAACATTTCTTATCTCTTTTACCTATACCTCACAGTACTGTTATCACTATACAGACCCTAACTTTTGTTTCTCCTTTGTGCTTCTTCCCTATCCATGCTCCTCACTTTATTAATAAACACATAACATTTCTACCTCTTATTTTCCCTCTCCTAAAAATGCCCTCCTCTCAACTCTGTACTATAAAATGTGTACTAACTACATTGGAATACACAAAAAATTAAGTGACTATCAAGCAGAATCATACTGATCTGAATCGTATTTTGGTTAAGATCTGTAGTCTCATGTATATGGTCTCCTTAATGTCTAATCTCTGTAATTAATATGCTACTAGGTTTCATGTAGTATATGTACAATTTATGTACTAGCCATTATTCTATTTACTTCCTTGTATGTGAAAACGATTAAATTGACTCTGAACCTTTTCTCCCTGGGCATCCCCTGTATATGGGCTTCCACCCAGTCATACTTTCACAGTCAACAAATGCCAAATACATGCATAAACACATACATACATAAGTAACTAGATAAATTACAGACTACCCTAGCTGTATGTGTTTTCTGCTAAAAGTAATAAATACACTGGTTTCCTTTTATAATCCAGTCTGGAATGATGTTCACTTACAGATCTAACTGCTCATTGAGGTTCTTTTTACATACATGTCCAGACTAGCACCGTGGTCATACTGCATATGTCAATCTTTTTTGTTGCCATATCATTCCTGAAGTGACTGCTCAGTTGCATAGTTTTTGCCTATTTTTCCGTAGATGTAAAACATACTAGTTAATTCCTATGTACATATTATTCATTTTATAATGATTAGTCTTACTGTTACTATGGCGTAAGGAAGATAACAGAACCAGAATGTCCAGACATTTTAGGCATCACAGTACAGAATTACAACGCACACAGATATGTCCCTTTCAGCTTATTGCTGTGGTGGGTCCTACTGGTTTTAGTTATTCTCTAAAGGCCCAATTATGGTGATACCTCTCAACCTAGTAGTTTCAGAAATCTACATAAGCCTTAAACTTAAGGTGGAACCACTACCCGAAAATAAGGGCAGGTTTTCAATACTGCCCTTATGAATAGAAATGGTTGTCCGAAGGAACTAGTCAGAAAATTCAATCTATGTCATTATTTAGCATCTTCAATCATCATGGATTTACATGCAGAGCACATTTATGATGAAGAGCTCAAATACACGAGTCATCACTTTGGACTTTTTGGAAGACAAGGCCCTTGCCTTGTATTATGTCTCATACAGGCTTTTATAGGGGAGATCTATGCCTGGCCTACAGGGCATTGTCAGTCACCACTCTGACGAATCTCCTGCATATCCACAAAATACGCAGCACCAGAATTACACGTTCTAAACACTTAAAGCTTGCCTGTGATATAAATAGGACCTACTGCAGAGATAGGTATGTATCCCAGAGACTACTCCATCTATGGATCAGGCTCCCCAACCATGTGAAGCAGAGTTCCTCCCTAACCCAACTCATGAGCAACTTGTACAATTTTTTATTTCCAGTTAGATTACCGGTGAAGTCGATTGTCCCCAGAGAACCCATTTTTAGTGGAGGCCCGGGGAGAATAGCTCCATGAAACACATTACAGTACAGATAGCAGTCGAATAAAAATAACAGTACATATCAAATAATACAAAGCGTGAGCACTATTGCCCATAGTGTAAAAATATCGTGCAGATACATTTTAACAAATTCACACAGTAAAAGTCAAAAGCTGTTCACAAGATTTACAGAGTTTGAGACAATTGGATGGGAAACCACAAATTCATCCCTGGTTTGGCACTTATGTCTCTAATGGACACAGGTAACCTGTAATGGAAGCTATCACGATTCCCACATCTGGCATCTGATGCAGCTGTACCACAGATTTGCCAAAGGGGACATCTTGTATGGTCACCTAGTAGGGGATTCTGGTAATGCACTGGAGCCGTGGCTGATGACACCCATCAGAAATGCACACACACCCATACAAGAACTCCATAATGAGGCACACACACTAACCATAATTATAATAGAGTGTGTGTTTGCAATGCAAGTCATGGTTCCGTTGCCTGTATACATCCGGTGGAGCCTTGTAGTAATCACCAGCTACATGTACTGAAATTGTCATCTTATGTGCCATGCTACACAATATGATCCTGTGGAAACAGCTTCAGCAGGAACAGCATGGGGCAGGGTCACACAGCCCCCCACCATTGCCAAGGCCTGCACAGCCACAGAGTGACTTGGAGGAGGAACAACATGAGCCTGCTCCAGTAGGAAAAATGAGGTGTGCTCAATATGCCCTGGTATTTGGCAAAGAGGCAACGCATAGTACATACAGTGACATAGGAGGGCCCAGGGAATGACACCTTTCTCTGAAGCACAGATACATTAAAGGGGATGCCAAACATGACACTACCTGTGCCCAACCATGTTTAGGGAGTGTACTATGTGCATCCGACATAGGCAGCCCTCCAGCACCATCCTCAATACTGGCACACCCACAAGGTAAGTCACTCACCTTACCAATTGCCAAATGGAGTAGTATGTGTTGTTGCCTGTATCTATGGTATTGATGTGAGCATGAAGGGAATCGGGTGGCTGAATGGGATGCCAGCAGATATTAGACACCTATAGTGGCAGCATGAGATCTGTAACAAATACTGGTGTCACCATAGTAGCCAGTACTACACGATGACAAAACCCACTGCAGGAAATGTGCTGGGCCACATTTGTGTCCATATGACACACGCATGTCAGTCAAGGATGTTCACATACCCAATAACATTCTCAGACAGCAGGACAGGTGTAGACAATCACAATCAAAGGCTGTACTAAGGCCTCTGAATGATTCCTATGGGTAACCCCCCCCCCCAGGCCTACACAAACAGACTACATCAGGTCAGGCAATTGGATATTAGTTCTGAAGGGTAGGAAGTAAGAAACTAATATGTAAGTCAATCAAACCTAAGACCTGTAGTACACTGATATGCCTCTAGTCAGCATGATAGGTTAGAAAACGGAATGAAATACAGTACCGGACATACCAGTAGAGTCATAGCGAATACGTATAAGTGTCAGGTCTGCCCCCCAATCCTGTGTAGATGTAGAAACAGTCATGTGTGCACCACCCATATCCTATGTAGACATGCAGTAACAGTCATGTGTGCCCCTCCAGTCCTATGCAGACATGTAGTAACAGTCAGGTGTGCCCCCCAATCCTATGTAGAAATGTAGTAACAGTCAGGTGTGAACCCCAATCCTATGTAGAAATTTAGTAACAGTCAGGTGTGCCCCACCACACTCGCTTGTATCAATATATGGTGTGCCCCCCATATCCTATGTAGAGATGTAGTAACAGCCAGGTGTGCCCCCCAAATACTATGTTGACATGTAGTAACAGTCAGGTGTGCCCCCCAATCCTGTGTAGCAATGTAGAAACAGTCAGTTGTGCCCCCCCAATCCTATGTAGAAATGTAGTAACAGTTAGGTGTGCACCCACAATCCTGTGTAGCAATGTAGTAACATTTAGGTGTACCCCACAATACCTACCTAGACATATAGTAACAGTCAGGTGTCTCTCCCCCCCCCCCCACAATCAATACAGTAGTTTCATTTTACAGCTTGTTCCCTGGCTGAAAGATAGCTGGTGAACCATTTGAGAGAAGAAGAGGAGAGATTAAGATGTGAGAGTTTTGAAAGCAGGAGCTCATGGGAGACAGTATCGAAGGCCTTGGATAAGGCGAGGAGGAGGATAGAAACTATGTTTCCAGAGTCGCAAGCAGAGTTGACGATTTCGAGGAGGGAAAGGAGGGCAGTGGTGGCACTATGTCCTTGTCCAAACCCATGTTGTGATGGAGTCAGTTGTTTGGTTGTCAAGCAGTTAGGGTAAAAGTTGCAGGTGAATACATTTTTCGTGTATCTTGGAGATAGGGAACAGGATAGCAATAGGGCAAAAGTTGGTGATTGAAAAGTTGTTACCTCCTTCATGGAGGGGGATGATGAAGGCTTTCTTCCAGAGGTGTGGTATATATGATTCCTGGATGGAGTGATTTATTAGGATGCTGATGGGAAGGTCAATGCCATCAGAGGCTAGTTTGAGAAAGTTGGATGGAATGTAATCTGGGCCATTAGAACAAGGTTTTAACTTTAGTAGGAGCTTTTCTATAGTATGGGTAGTAATGGATTTGACAGTGAAAGGGGAGGACTGAGAGTTATTGGAAGTTGAATCTTTGGATAAGTAACAAACTTCAATTATTTTTTGATCAGAGCACTACAAACTAGCACAATTAAAAAAAAATAATACATAAACTAAAGCCCATCTCCATCACCACTGACCTACTCCATAATCACTTTCTCATATTGGCAGCAGATGCCATCTCTCACCCTAGCTCTGTCCTAATCAACCATTCCATCACTGAACAGTACATCACCAAGGTGTGGAAAATGTATCATATCATCACTCTCCTTAAAGGTGCCTGCTCAAAAGAATGCTCAAAGTACAGGCCAATTGCTATACTTTCTCCCCTTGTGAGGCCTCAGCATGGTCTCCGTCACTAATAGCACTTGTTCACAGGACTGATTGGTGTCCCAGAGACTCAACCATCTGTAGAACAGACTCCCTGTACACATCAAGCAGAGTACCTCACTATCCTTTTGTTAAGCGCAATCTCGATAACTGGATAGGAAACAGGCAATACACCCCTGGGATTCCACCTGTGTCCCTGCTAGACAGGGGCATTGAGTGCTGACTTGTTTTAACACATGCTAAACTGTTGGCTAGGCTTATAAGGGCCTCAAAGTCATAGTCTACTAACTTCTAAAACTTACAATCATCATATGTATATGTATATATATATATATATATATATATATATATATATATATATATATATATATATATATATATATACACACATACCGGCATATGTATGAATGTGTGTGTGTGTGTGTGTGTGTGTGTATGTAGGGTTGCCAACTTTTCATGTCAAAAATTCTGGACAAGTATGTGTAAGCAAATGCGTGTAATTTTGATTCCCCCCACCACCACGCTCCATTCCAGTGTCCCATTACTTGAGGGGAAAAAAAAAGTTACACCATGTTAGTAGTTTCTACTTCGCATATAGTTTTCTGTCTATTTTTTTATATTTAGCCAGACATACTTTCATGCATACCGAACACATTACTTGCATTTCTCCCCAGCTGCTATAAACACTGTTCAAAACTTTCAGTGTGCATGCGGTTTTCTGCTTTACTTCTACAATGATTACAGATATTTAGATTGAATTTACAACATTTATTTTGAATTTTATAGTACGAACAATGATGGACATTTGCTAAACAAAGCAATAGTCTCACAATGAAAACATACGTAGCATTAAAAGTTCTCTGCCTTTGAAACTCACATTCACTGAAATAGCATTGAAGCCCACACTCAAAGAAAATGCATCTGGCCAGTGGCAGATTAAGTTTACCTTTGGGTTGTTTTCAAATCACAGGCCCTTTGCACACATTTTTAAGACTATGCAAAAGTTATTTGATTCACCTTCCTGCCTGTATTAAATTATTATGTATAATTAAATTAAATCCCTTGTATAAAACAGCACCATTTGTTACAGCATGTTTTAAATTTATAGTTTTGAACATTTTTCCAATAAGCAATGAAGCAAGAACATATGACCCAATAGTGACAAAACTGCCCAGTTTTGAATATTTCAACCGTAAATGTCAAAGTTCTGTGCATATTGACCGATATTAGTGGATTGTAATGACAATCTCTGCAGAAGTAAAGGTCAATTGAATAATCCCACTTTAAAGACAGCTGTAACTAATGAAAAGGTTGCTGCTAGCAAACAACATTATATTACATGCCTGTTGACCTGGAAGAATAAATTGCCTATAATACATTAAAAATGGTAAACTGGTAATATTGAATAGAGGATAGCTACATCAGGTTTTTTATATATTTTTTAACATTTAGTCTTATGGAGCCTGGATTAGTTATGTTGGGATTTCCATTCCAGTTACCAGAGAAAATAAATAAAATCATCTTCACACCCATGAGTCTGTTGATTCAGTATTAATAAGCAAAAGTAAGCAACATCCGAGTTTTGTAAATTGCAAGTGTTGAAGAATAAGTAAAATGCGTTTTCTTATAGTTGCCTATTAAATTTGAATGACTGTATGGTCATGTAGTACTCCATTTTCAGGTCTAAACTGAATGCTTTCTATACCCACGCCTATAGAATAGTCTTTGTTTGCACATTTTTTAACTAGTATCCCCTTGTGGAATTATATACTGAGTTAAGTCAGAAAAATAATAAATCCAATTTGTATGCAAACTAACAGCACATCAAACAGTACTAAACACCTCAGACAACAAAAGCTAGATGTGACACACACAATAAATAACAGTTCCTATAAACTGGAATTACCTTACATCTTCATCACTCATTCCAACTTCATAGCTTTTAATAACATACCACATTTCAAGGGTAGTACTGTGAATCTCACAATTATCGTCCACTGTGCAGTCCAAAAAACAGCTTCTGGACTGGAACTCAAACTCCACGTGTGAAACACAAAGATGTAAACCAATCCGTTACACAGACGCAACAAACATTTTCATTTGTGACCCATTTTGGTCTTCTTCCTCTGTGCGACTGGACGTAAAGGGTGTTCTTAAAGAAGAACGCCCTTCATTTTTTTTTTTTTATTAAAACAAAATTAATATCCCGGACATCATAACCACAACTTATTTTATTTTTTCTGGACAATACAAGGCAATCTCCATTTTCTGGACAGGGTTTCTTAATTCTGGACAGTGTGGAAGAATTCTGTATGCTTAGCAACCTTAGTATTTATGTGTAAAAGTTTTTTTTTTACTTTTTGCCATGGTGGCATGCCCCCTGGCACCACCAACACACCCAGGTAATTGCATGTATCAACTCTGAAATTTCACTGCAGGAAAGAGAACATTAGATTGCCCATTATGCACGGTTCGGCAATCACCACATTAAACCATTCAAACTTTCTGAACATCGAGTAAACTTTCCCCACCATGTGACGTTCCAAGCTTTTACACTGCAAGCCTCTGAAGTAGATATATTTCTTATTGACAGAACGAGAGAGAGAGAGACGCACATATACAGTCACATATATTGATCTATTCATGGTGTTATTACCATGTACACAATCTACTATAGATTCAGTACTATATCCTGACAGTTTTTTCACAAGGCTTACAAATTATGCTTCCAAGTTCACCACATACATGAAATTATCAGACACCAATTACTTGCAAAGAAAGAATTTCATTTTCCAGAATCATCCACTACTCACCATGTATGCAATACTAGCCCTACATCCCTGATATTGCAGTATCGGTTATGTGCATAGTTTTTACCTGTTTCCATTACGTTTGTGTTTGCCATCTGTATCATATCAGCCAATTTGCTGTTTTACTTTTTTTTCTCACTTTCATATCAGCCAAGTGCACCATGTTTTTCCCATAACCATCACAGTTATCATGCCAAACTATTAGGTTCATAGGTAGGTACTAGGCTATCTGACTGAAGGCATTTATAAGCCTAGCCAGTATGCGTTGGCTTTTTCTGCCCCCTTAGATTAGTTAACTGTGCCTCTATCCACCAGAGCCACTGAAGTGATCCCTGGGGTAAACTTTCTGTTTCCCATCCACTCGTCAAGGTTTCTTTTGAAGAGTGTTAGTGAGGAGCTCTGCCTAATGTACGCACATCGAAACTATTAAGACCTAGAATATGATCAACAGAACAACTCAATGAGTATGGTATTGTGACAGTATGTATATCTAAAATCTGGTGGGCCGGAAACCTGTGTAAATACCATTGGCATCTGGATATCTGTCACGAATTTTCCAAACACAACAGCTGGGAATGACTCTCCTGTTTCCAGTTCCCAAACATCCATGACGCCACACAATGTATTGACGGTAAGCTGTGTGCCTGTGCCATTTATTTTCATCTGCTTCCATCAGTAGTCCAAATAATGATCGCCGGTATGCTTCAGCTGTCTGTAGGACACAACGCTGGAGGACACATTGATGCATTTCCTGAATGCAACAGAGAACAGTTATTCCTTTCGACTGCATACAATACATTCATTATGAATGCCATTACATATTAGGCATTACCTTGAATTTTCTGAAAGGTCTGAATTACGTAAAGCAAATTGTTGTCATTACTTGCTAACTTCCGCACTAATTGAATTTCCAGAAATTTGCCGGAACAACCCAATTGTATGACAGTGAACCACATTTATGAGAATAAAATCCTGACCTTGTCTGCAAATCTATACAGTTGTAATAGGTATGTCAAGTACACTCGATTGTCCTGCAATGTATACTGCACTCTTTTCCAATTCCTCCATTTACTCATAAATTCAGGACTCTGCAGCTAGCAAGCACTAACTTATATGTATTACTTACTTCTGACGAGGAGATGCAGTTCTCTGGAGTCATTCTGCAGCACACACTCTCGATGACAGTCGGCATGCGTTTACAGTGGCTGCATACACACCATTCAGGAGCATCCGGACTATGTTCATGTTGTGAAACTTCTGGACCATCTAGGAATTGACTGTCAAGGACTTCAAGAAGAATGGCTGGATTCTACTCAGCAATTCTTACACATATGTTTCGCAGATCCTCAATGCCTAAATCACGAATTTGGTTCTTAAAATGGTAAATATGTCCTTGTTACGGACAAATGTAGGAACTAATATGTAACTATGTACATGATCATAACAGACATATGGGTACAATACATTCAATGCAATTTCAATCAAATACACCAACATAGTTGTATCTGCATAACATGTCATAAACAAAATAGTTAAAGAACTAGTCCAATGCCTGAAGGGTGGCAATGGGGCCATTACAGGTAAAACAAAGGACTTGTCTGTGTTACTGAGAAAACCAATGAGGGATGCTGGGGTCCTCCACAATGTAAACCTCCTTACTTCCCTGTAACAGACAGATCGTCCAGCTAGACTGCCCTGTAGTAATTGTAGAAATGTTACATTAATGGGTATTGTTAACATTATTACGTAAGTGTATAGTTTTGACTTGTGATGCAGAATCATTGCCATGCCTAATGCTTCAAAGTAAAATTACAACAGGAGATGTCAAGGGAAAGGTACTTATGCAGTTATAGAAAATAAATTATTTAAAGTATATAAAAATACAGACAACTATTTTTTATGTGGTTTACATTTTTTCTTTTCCAAAATGGTATTACTACATATCTTCTGTCATGTAACATGTAACTACAGCTATGAGCAGTTATTTACACAAAGAAGTGCTGAGCTTACTTGCAAAGTCCCTTGTGCCTCACATCTACTTGCTGCTGGAGAACACATTTGTCTGTGTTCTGGCATACGTTGTTGGCGTCTACGTCGTCCTGCACATGTGGAAACCTTTCTTGCAGTCCCTTGTTCAATAGCTGAAACAGACCTTTTACACTTTCTACCTGCCAATGTGTTCCCCTTCATGTTTTTCTGTGGAGGAGTCAGATGAAGCAAGTATATGGTTAAAATTTGTCAATACCTTCAGTACCATTGTTACAATAGTTGACAATACAGATTTCTTGTTCCATATAGGCCATTTTTATACAGCATTAGCACCATCACACAGCCTATCGGTTTTGTCACAATGTCTCCCTGTCTGTGCCTCTTCCGTTTAGTATTTCAATCACTGGTTGATGCAGTACAGCAAACAAAGGAACCATGAGACTTTTATATGTCATCATCCATCACATTAACCCCATTACAATCTACATACAACCAGCTTATGATGCCTTGCAGCATTGCTACTTCCTCCTGTAAGGATGTGACATATGCTGTCAAAGGATGTTGACCTCTGGTCCAGAATATCCACATAGTCATGACATACAAAACAACACTATGCAGCCTTGAAAAACTATCACGTTATACAGGCAAATCACTTCACATGGGATGGCTGAACAATAATGTGTAGCTTATTCATCTGAAAAAAAAAATTTAATCTACTGATCTCCTCCTGTAAAAGCTCAATGGTCCTAGCCTGATCGGGGTGAGGATTACATCACAAAAAAATGTCAGGTTACATGGTGATAATCACGGTTTAAATATACTGCGATCATTATTATTTACAAGATGACAAGAGAATAGAAAGTAAAATTTGGATAAATGAGGTCGCATGCTGTGAAGGTGCACACATAGCCCGGCTCGTAGAAGAGTTGCTCCTGAGTAAGGTGTGAGCTACTCCTGAGCAGCTTGGGAGATTTCTGTTGTATGAGTCACACCCAAAACAGAGAAACTTGAATGAGATGCACATACTGCTAATGCTGCTGTAGACAGCAAGTGTATTACATGCAGTTGTGGTTGACAAAAATCTAGCAGAGTCCATTCGGTGCTTCTTTATGCCTAGGATTTCTTATTTACATACGGATAACACAAGAGAAAGTTGAGTGAGGAAGAAATAAGCAGCATGCTTGGGCGTGCAACATCAGTACGACTGTACTGGGAATGACTGATATTTACCAATGGGAATGTTGGCACTGAACTCAAAACTGACCGTAAAATTATTAACCTTAGGTGTTAGTAAGTACCTTTTTAGCATAGACTTCACAATAGTACTTTCCTACAATTTCTAGAACAGTAGGCAGGCCATCATTGCGAGAAATCATTTCCATTTCCTCACATTTGCAAGGCTAAAAAATGTAACTCAAAAAACAGTATACAGATAGAAATGTATCATTGATGTGACAGAATATATATTTGTTATGGTTTAAAGTGCCTGATGTCTTCCAATGAACCTATGACTTGCACATGTAACATCACACTTGTCACAGTGATAACTGCATGCCACCAACTTCTTTGGACACAAAACAAGAAATAAGATGTAAAAAAAACATGAATGCCTTACTGACACATTCTTATTGATTTACTGACTCCATGATACCCACAGAAAGAGACTATAAGAATGTTGGTATGATGTTAAATGTTTACCTCCAGTATCAGCCTATGGTCAGAACACTCACCCTGCCTATGTGTGAACTGAGACATTTCGACTCCATAGAAAAAGGAGGTGTACAACAGCATGGCTGGGCACTTCCATGCTCTTAAGTAGCACATTCATATAATGGAAATGCCTGTGCATTTGTATGAATCAAAACCTTTGTAGAAAACCATTGGCTGAAACCTCTGCATAATTCCACTTGATCATGAGTGAAGAGGAACCACGCTATGTTTCTGATGACCTCATTGTGTGGTTGTCAGAGAAAACCAACAAGCTGACATCAATATTACCTGCAGGAATCCAACCATCCATCAACACTTATAAGTTACACTATTATCATTCCTACAGCAAGATAGTTTATGTTGATATTTGAACATGCTGACATTGTAGAGCAGATTACATTAAGACTACAGGCCGTACTGACAAAAGAGTGTCAAACAGACAAAGAGATAAGTAACTTTCCCTTGAATGGTCCAACTACACTTCACCCTCCTTCATTGGAGCTTGTTGACAATTCCACCTTTGTGGCCATTTAAGCCACTCGTCACTGACAAAACATGTCTCCTTATCACCAAGCGCTTTCCATCATTTCAGACGTGAGACATGCTCCTCAATCAGAAGGTTGGTATCTGGTGGTGGGAATGGTGCTATTGTGGACTGTATGTGTCTCGGGTCATCTTCTCTCAATATGGAGCGTGCTATGACACTGCTAGTGCTGGTCATTCTGTGAATCAATATCATCTTTTTTAGATCATGAAAATAGCTGTAGTCTTTCTTAACTTTACAACGAGTTATGGTCCACCGTAAGCTTTTCTTATTGAACTTACGAGAATACCTGAAATAAGGAAAAATCAAAATGAGGGTTACATTTTGGAATCACGTTGCCTGCTTTTTGTTACAGCATGATAGCATCATTATACTAGGCCTGATCAAAACTTGGCTTATGCCCACAATTAACTGCTGCGTGTATGGCAATTATCCTATCTGTTTTGCATACTCTTTTTGCTTTAGTAATTGCATCACTGACAGTTGCGCCTGGCCTGATATTTGTTCTTGAGGCATCGACTCTCTTGAGTGTCTAAGCTGCCCTATCCAAATGTTGCAGACAGTGAAACAAAAAGTGTTGCCAGACTATTTTAAACTGTTACACACAGTAGGTATTGCACAACCAGAATATTGCTTGATACAGTGCGTATTACTGACCACAACAAACTAATTACTGTCCAACAAGAATAGACTGATAAAATAGGCAGTACTTACACTACATTACCATGCTGATTTCTCATGTATGGCCTTCCAACATGGACGTTGTGATCAATTGCTGCGAGGTAATTTCTGGCACGAAATACTGGGAATGTGTATGAGTTCCTTTTAGAAGCATACATTAATATGTGCTGGTGAAATTGTTCCAGTTCAGCTGTATGCCTGAAATTGAAACAGATTATATGTCTGACTATTATTAATGTATGACCTGTACATCCAATTTTGTGATAGTTGTGACCATTGCCATTCGACAGTGCTGATCCTAATGTTTTCTTTCAATAATACAACTTTTCCTGTAGTAGTCATCAGCTGACTTGGATCATATCTACTTGGACCTGTCCCACAAATGGGAATGAACAATAGATAAAGACATACATTTCAGAATCTCATTTGGAAACTTAATGAATTAATGAAAGTCACAAAGGGAAGCACACAGTGTCAAAACAATGACATAAATCTATTTGTATTTATGCATGAACCAGTAATCAGTTAGCTTCATCCATAAGACAAAAATATGTTAAACACACAAGCTTTCACAGATGCTGACACTTTTTGTTCAAATACTTTGACACAGACAAGGAATGTTCGTTACCTGTAGCTCAAGTAGTAGTGGACGTTTTTCAATAATTTGTCGTCATAAACAATTTCTTCCAATGCTTTATGTGCCGGACTGTCGGGCTCTATCCATGGAATAGTGCACTCTTGGCTAAGTTGTTCATGCTCACATGAACAGACTGCATCTTCTCGGCCATCTTGTGTGTTCCACTCACGCTCATCAATTACATGATGTAAAATGCCACTCCATCTCATCTGCAGTGGGAAAGGACAAGTACAATAGTCATCAAATTGCAGAAACTATTGATACAAACATGGCTGGTATGCAATACACAGCAAAGGCATGTGTAGGTCAGATTTACCATAAATTGGTTCACAGTCTCAGATTGTTGACAGCAGTACCACAAATGGTTCGTTATTTCGTTGCACCACTTCCGTAAAACTCTGCATCCATGTCGTTTACTAGCCTGCAAAAAATTAAAAAGGTGTAATTTGGCTGAAAGAACTCCAGTAGAAAACACATATAATGAGGGTGTCACTTAGTACTGTCATCCTTGGTTGCATTATACCTGTGTAATTCTTTTCCCTAGATTTTTGGCTCCATGCCATATGTCAAACGAATGCTTTATTGTGGAGAACCGAGTCCCTGTGTGAGTAGAGGCATGAATCATTGTGATGGTCAGCATCAGCATTGACACTCTCTGTGTTACATGTGCCTTAAAAGCATAAGTTAAGTAAACATGGTAAGGCACTTGTCTGAGGACCCCTTGTCCACCCACACTCCATGGTGGCAAAAGCAAGATACGTTATGCAAATACAGATGAACTGCCCATTTATAACACCACAGATATGACTGCAATGCTAAATAAGTACTTCCAAGCATATGTACGAAAGGATTAAGAAAGTTAAGTCTAAAATAAACATGCTGATTACTAGCCACGTCATTCTTGCAGTTTAAGGAGTCATGCACTGTAGTGCACTCTACAAGAATTTGGATAGAGTGGCCACACAATGCTTATGCAAATCTGAGCTACTAATCGGTCATGCTAATTTATGCATGCCAAGTAAATACTAAACAGGTGTACATGAAATAACTGTCTATCACACAATTTTCTTACATATGGCAAACTCCACACCATGCAGTTCACATTGACTACAATAGGTGTATAGAGCAGGCACATGTGAAAGATGCATCAGAAGTCATTACAGTAAAGTCAACACTATCTTGGGATGCTTACGCATTATTTTAGCAATTTGCAGGTGTGCATCAGTAATCACTTCATCCATATGAACTTCATGCTGCAAAAGGATTTCCATGCATCTCTCAAAGGCAAATTTTTCCATTACAGTTGAATTTAATTCTGTTTCACGCTTATCTATGACTTGTACAAGTATAATTTCTTTGGTGGCAACATCCACACATGTATACGTGCAGTACTGGGCCGAATGCCCTGGGCTATCCATACGAGCATCACCTAGATGAATAAGAATACAAAAGCCGTTTGTTCTGAAACAAGCGACCAAAAGTGAATGTCATGCATACAGATTACAGTAATGACTGTTACCCATAATTGTCACTGTTGTATTTCTACGTGCTGAAAGCATCTTGCCGACCATGTCCTGCCAGTACTCCTCAATAACTGGTACTATGTAAAGTCTTTGATAACAGAAGAAAGATGACCCACTCAGAATTGGTAAACCAAGGCAACTTGCAGGTAGTGAGACCTTGGCATAGTTATTTCCCGAGAGACAGGTTGCCGTAGCCAGCATCAGATTTCCAGCATTTAATCGATTTTTGAGTTGTGGCTGGCTGCTCCATTGGTACACAACATGTCCTCCGGAGCACTTTTACCAAATTAAAACATATTGGCACATCATGATCAAACCATAAGCTACCATTAGTTTTCTGTCAGTTATCTAGCCTATTTCAAATTTCTGACCAAAAGTAATGTGATACTTATTTCAATTTAGTACTCAGATATTACAGTAACTGTAGTGTAGGGCATGCACATGAGTAATTACCATTACCACAACATGTCAGTTACCTTACATGTTGCAGCTAATGCCACAGATAATGTACTGAACACAACACATGTGTTGTCTTCAGTGCACATGCTGCCTTACATAAGCCTTGGCTGACCTAAAACAGTCAAGTGTTTCTCATCCACGGCTAGTACTGGCTGCCAATGCATTCAACCATAATATGTTGAACAGTCTGTTACTAACTTGTTTCGGTTGAGTTTATGAGTGTCATTGTCTTCTTTGTTTCAGGCTGCCTCAATACAGCAATACCATCTATGATTAAGTTTGACATATGATGCAATGAGTTGTGTGGCAGCAATTGTCTACAACAGGAACTGCATGACATCTGTAATTACCCAAGCTGGAAAAAGTATGTGACATAATTGTACTCTGCCTATTATCAACAACTCTGAAAATCAGTCGAGACTAACAGAAATAGTATTTGTTCAAAGTGTTAGGCACTGAGGTTATTTGAAAAACTTACCCATTCCAGTGTGAGGCAAGATCCTGAAATTGAACTGGACAGTGAAACCTTTGCTCTGCATTTTTGACACCAGTGGAAAATACAGTTTCGAGCAAGTTGAAGAAGTATCTCCTGATACACCAGCAGCACTGTAGACTGTGACAGTGATTGAGCTTCACTATTGTAATCATTAGTCACAGTTGATGTAGCATCTGATAGATCGAGGCTGTCAGAATTGCATCCTTCTTCACACTGTTCAAATTCATTGTCAGTATCATTCCAATGTTCAGGATCCCTGCACAAAATTAATGTTGGCGCATATGGCATGATCATAACTACAAAGGAGAAGGGACGATCATAATTAGAATGGTGAATGGATGAAGACGAGCTGAACCATTAGTGACATGACAAGAAAAACAGAAACTGATAATGTAAATAAACTATGACCATAGATGTACCAGTTTGTGTCCTCCTGACTGGAGACTAAACAGTCCACTGTTCCTGAAAGGTCTTCTTGTGGTGCATTGCTGGTCCAATCAAGACATCTGCATATAATAAAAATGATAGTTTTTGAAATGCATGTAGGTATTGCATGACAGGTATGATTATTATGAACTTGCAAAGTAGAAGTGGTAAGGGTACCTACCTTGCCACAGGCCGACATCCCACTACTTTATCAGGACTGCTATCTGGTGACTCTTCGGTAATTACAGTAGTAACTTGGAGTGTTTCTGCACCTGATAAGCTTTGTTCATGATCAACTGAATGTTTCTAAAAGGAAAAATATGGGAAATATTGGAAATTAGTATTTACAACTTTAATGGAAGCCTTGGTGGTGCAGTGGTAGCATTGTTGCCTCACAGCAAGAGGTTCTCCCGTTCGATTCTCAGCCGGAGCATCTTCTATGTGGAGTCTGCATGTCCTCCCTGCGGTCGAGTGGTGTTCGAAAGACATGCGTAGAATGGGCATGCCTTCGCTGATGGTTAGGCGTCAAGCTGGCACCTCGGCACTCATAAAAAATCTAATGTCAATCATTAGCGTGCCGGAGTTCCGCTGTAGCTACCCCTAACCAGGAAAAGCAGAAAGAAGAAGAACAACAAGTATTTACAACTTTAATCTTTCCTGACTGCAGAAGTCAAGGACATTGCATGTGTTCCCTGTCACTGATACTTGCCCTGTCTTGTCGTAGTCTGCAGTCGTAGCCGTTATTGTGGTGGAAGACAGTATTGTGCTCCCATCCAAATCATCTGAATGATTCCGGAAACACATTGGTGTGGAATGTTGAACTGGAGCAAGTCGCTCTTTATGCTGCAAATAGTTTTCTGTGGTACACTTGTCATATTTGCAACATAGTAACGGCATATGTCACTACAAATGTGAGAAAGTAATAATCTAATAAGTGTAACAGCAATAGAGCCAGAGTCAATTACAGAAAAACTTACTTATCCAGAAGGAGACGGGCAACTTCTGTGTGAGTTGAAAGTCGCAATGACTGTTTCAAAGTGATCCATCTTTCAAATTCAGTACCAATGGCTATTCTTGTTCGGTTACGCTTGGCATCTCATGCCTTCTTTGTTCTTTTTCGAGCAGAGTCTGTAACTGTCTTTTTTCTCCCATCCATCTAGCTGTTGGGTGTAGTTTGGGCATTGACAGTGCTAATATATAAAACACTTAGAAACAGGAAAAACTTTGATACTGCTATATTCTTAAATTAAATGAAAGCAGTTGACTGTTCAAAACTAAAAAAATCTACCATTACAATAGGCTATAGCTCACTTCAACACTAAATTCCTAAATATCTTTGATTCCCATGCTCCAGCACATAGAATAAAATCTAGATCAAGCACAGCACCATGGCTCACAAAAGATACCAAATCTAAAATCAAAACTAGAAACAGAGTCTGGGACAGCTGGAGAACAACTGAAGCCCGACTTGACGTTCTAAAATATCATCAATGCAGAAATGGTCCAAAAAAACTATTTTACTAGATACAAAAAGCTTCTACATAAATCTCCTACAAAAACACCTAAACAACCCTCAAAAGATCTGTGCAGGCTTAAACCAACTACTTCATCCAGGTCATTCTACAAACCCAACCACAGCTAACCACACTCATAGTTCCCCAGAGACCATAGATGGTGCTTACAATAACTTTTTCACTGAAACAATCCCAATTCATATCAAATCAACTAACCCCCACAAACTTAAACCACACCCCTAATGTACCCACTAATCAGCCCCAATTTAGCTTCCAAACGATATCCACTATTTTTATCAAAACACTTATAAAAAACTAAAACCTACCACCCTCATTGCTGACCTCCTCCTTGCTGAGTACCTAGAAATAGCTGCAGAAGCCATTGCATATGCCATATCTATCCTTTTCAACAGAAACATATCTGAAAGCAGTATCCCCTCCCTCTGTAAAATATCCCACGTCATCCCACTCCATAAAGATGGTAGTTCTACACACATATCCAAGTATAGACCCATTGCCATTCTTTCCCCACTAGCCTAAATAATGGAGAAATGTGTACATAAGCAACCAATGCAATACCTTACACAGAATAACTTACTATACAACTCCTAGCATAGTTTCAGGCCATACCCCAGCAACACCTCAGCCCTCCTTTCTTTTACTAATGCCATAAACCAAAACAGGAATGAGAATAGGCTATCCTCCACCCTCTTTCTCGACCTATATCTTGACATGCATTGGTACAGGTTGGGCTTTTTTTAAATTATTTGTTTTTATACTAACGTGGATTGAAGTCTGAAAGTATCTACTTCTCAGGTGATTTCCCCATATGACTACTTCAGAATTTAAAGTTCCCCATGGGCATACTGGATACAGCATTCTCTGCAGCGGCTGTGAGAAGACCTGTACCACAATCAGCAGTGAGGTGGCAGGAGAAAGGTGGGTCATGTAAGGTGTTCTGTAGCTAGAATGAACAAAGAGAGTATGTTGTGCATGTTATTAGAGAACTTTACTGCAGCAGTGTTTTCCTTCAGATATATTATTATGAAGAGTGACGTCACACTAGCATGTTATCCTAGCATGTTCCACAAAGTGCTGTAACTAAGACTTGTCATACATGCTACTGAAAAAGTTTATGTTATACTGAAGCAACCAGCAAATTCTACCCTGTTACAAAGTTACTGTCAAAAACTGTGTGATACATGATTCAGTAAAATGCCTGAGTAGGCCTACTGCCTCACCGTTGCAGCAGATCAGAAGTTTACTGATGTAGCTTCGTCCCTGGAGTTATTGTGAGAAGCTGTAGAGTTGTCTGGTAGTAGACTGACAGTTTTAGGGTACACTGATATTTTTATACAGAGCAGATATCGATGGGATCAGTAATTTAGCAGTTCTTTAAAATTCAAAGCTGAACTTGACATATACATAGGTGCTTAAACCTATGCAGCAATACAATATCATTCAAAATATGGTATGCAATAAATTAAATAAATATACAAGAAAAGATTTGATGCAACAGATATTAAGGCTTACAATTGTCAAAAATGATATTCAAGACCAAACAGATTGTGTTTTGAGGGAGCACTGCTGATGGGCACACACATCCCTATCCACCTGAGTAACATGTTCCAAAGGGGAAACGCTTGAAAAGTAAAAGACTGCTCATCAGAAAGAAAAAAGCTACTTGAAACCTTGAGTCCACCAACTACCCCAAGACAGAGGAGCATAGAGCATGAGGGTCTGTTCTCAAGCTGGAAGCTCTTTAAATCTAGGGTGACATAAACCTTGAAGAGCTAAATAAACTAAGACCATATATGTGGGACATAACTGAACTGACAACCAGGACAGACTATGCATAATCTACTAATATGGTGTTATCAGGATGCCTTTGTCAGCAGCTAAACTGTAGAGTTTTGCACAAGTTACAGACAGCCCAGGTCTGGGTACAGGGAATTGCAGTAGTTTAGTCTAGGGGAGCCCAAGGTATATGCCACTTCTGTAACATCAGCAGATAGTGTGCTTAACAGAGGCAATACTGGAGGATACTTTGTCCCTAAGAATGACCCAAATCATGATTATAAGAAATCACCCCTTCTTTGACATCATTTCCATTATTTTACCTCTATAGATGATATTAAGAGACAGTACTGCAACAGATGAGTTTCACACCATGGTGTATATAGCCATGGCGGATGTCTTAGGGTCAGTAAGCTACTGACAATCCAGTTATAGATGCACTCCAAGTTAATTTATTTAAGGCTATCATAGATTCTTGAACACCAGTGAACCTCACATTAAACCCTGTTATGCCCTCACAGGTCAGAGAGTTGGCCATTAAGATCATCTGGTCAGTTGTGTTAAATGCCACACAGAGATCTGTAAGAGCTGAGATGGAATTATAACATTGATCTCTTGCCAGAAGATCATTAATAATCCAGGAAAGAATTTCTCCGCATTAAGTTTTGACCAAAAACTAGACTAGACTAGTCACCCCTGGGATTCATGTTACTGGCAAAAGCTCTTGCCACCCCTATATGTGCCTTTTCAAGGTTCAAAGGACAAAACCACCACCGTAACAGATACAAGCATGCAAAATCTGAAGGTAATGCTACTCAATGCTAGAAGTCTAAACCTTAAAATGCACTCTCTCGAGGCACTCCTAAAAATGGAGAACATCGATATCTGTGCAGTAACTGAGACTTGGTTCAAGGCTCCAGAGAGCACCCCTGCAATACCAGGCTACAACTCTTACCACACTTTTCAGCCACAAAACCAAGACCGAAACACTAAAGGTGGAGGAGTGTCCATATTCACCAAAGATATTCACACCTCCAGGCTAGTTCCCAACACAATGCATCTGAAATTCCCCAGGTGCAGCTAACACTAGGTAAGACTGCAATCCAAATTGTAGCTTGCTACAGATCCCCCACCATGCCCCAAGATTCTAACTACACCTTTCTAAACATACTGGAAAATATTAAGATACAACCAAACACCCTAATACTGGGTGATTTCAACTACCCTGCCATTAAATGGGAAAACTACTCGGGTACCAACTCCTTTTCCTAACGGTTCTTGGAATTCATACATTCCAACGCCCTGAATCAACCAATCCATTGTCCCACCAGGGGCTCCAACATCCTAGACCTGGTCATTACCAACATGGGATATACATGCTCCACACCAGTGGTCACCCCCTCATTGGTCAGGTCTGACCATAAGCAAATCACCTTGACATCCACATCCCACCCCCACCCCCCAGTAAGGAAACCTCCTTAAAAAACTTCTCCAAAGCCAACTTCATGCTACTGAAGTCAGAAGTGACAAACTTCATAACACCCATGCAGACAGGATCTGAAAGTTCAAATGCAGAATCTTACACTAAGGCAGTGTATGAGAACAGCCACTCGGATAGAACCAAGATGCTGTCCTCCAAAAAAAGGAAGTCAATCTGGTGCTCCCCTGCTATAAACAAACTATACAACAGAAGGAAGAAACTGTTGCAGAAAAGAGGCAAATCCCAGGTTACAAAAAACTCCCTCACCAGCCTCAGTAAGAAGCTGAGATCCCTCATAAAATCCTCAAAAGCTAGTTACGAAAATAAAATTGCCAAAGATTCCAAAGACTACCACAAGGCATTCTATAGTTATGTCAAGAATTTAAATGGCAGTGCTCAGATCTGCTCTGAGCTTCAACAGAATGGCATTAAATATACTGATCCCAAGGATATTGCCAATATCCTGGCAGATCGATTTAGTGCCAACTTCACCTCCCTCTCACCCCCTAGAGGGCCCATCTCAATACCAAAAGATTGCCAAATTCCGGTAATCACGACGACGCATGTAAAAACCGCTCTCTCCAAAGCTAAGAATACAGCATCCATGGGACCAGATGACATCCCAGGCTGAGTACTACATGAACTACAAAATGAACTGGCACCTCACCTAAGTGTCACGTTAAATCATAGCCTCACCTCGGCTTCGTGCCCATTGAGTGGCACACAGCTACAGTTCTCCCACTCCACAAGGGGGGATCCACCTTGCATCCTGGGAACTATTGTCCCATCAGTCTGACGAGCCTGATCAACAAGGACATGGAACGTATTATCATGGAACTTATAAACAAAGACATTGGCAACCTTTAAACAATGAACCCCACCCAGTTTGGGTTTGTGAAGGGACGATCTTGTCTCCTGAACCTGATTGACTTCTTTGAATCAGTCTCCAAAGCTCTGGACGAGGGTAAGATGTCCAAACAGCTTATCTGGACCTCGCCAAGGCCTTCGACACCACCCCCCACTCTGGAATCATAGATAAACTTACTAAGCTTGGCATAAATCCCTACGTCACTCAATGGGTTGCTACTGACAGAACCCACACTGTAAAAGTAGCCGACTCCAAATCCAGCTCCAGACAAGTGACAAATGGATTACCTCAGGGTTCAGTCCTGGGACCACTCTTGTTTGGCATCTACTTCTCTGAAGTACAGGCCAACACTAAGGGACTCTGGCTAACAAAGTTTGCAGATGACTGCAAACTGGGAGCCATTATTGAATCCCCAAATGATGTGGATATTCTACAAAAGGGCCTTACAGAAACATATGCCTGGTGCCAGAGCCATGGGCTCAAGTTTAATGCCAAGAAATGTATAGTTATCTCCTTTGGAAAAAAACATGTACCCATGAATTACCACATAAGTGGCAGTACACTAAACATTGAAAATGTGATGAGAGACTTAGGGACACAAGTGGACAGTGGTCTCACTTTCGATAACCACATCGCCACAACAGTAAGGAAATCCTTCTTTGTGGCACACCTCATCACTAAGGGCTTTTCTTCCAGAAAAAAGGAGGTCATTGCCCCACTGTACTCATCCCTCATTAGACCCATTGTAGAGTATAATGCCCCATTTGGTATGTACCTCACAAGACATCTACAACAGCTGGAAAGGTCACAGAAATACCTCACTAAAGGAATCACAGGCCTAAAACAGATGCCATATGTTGACCTTCTAAAAAAACTCCAGCTATACTCTGTGGCATATTGTGTCCTCAGAGGCAATCTCTGCTTAACATACAAGGCCATGTCAAACCCTGAGCTGTTGGACATGCTTCACTTTAAGAAATCCCAATCCCTCAGAGCCACACGCTCCAGGGTCTAAACCTTGTCATCACAATGAACAAAACATGCTGGAGGGATAGGTTCCTGACCCAGAGACTCCCCATACTCTGGAATAGACTGCCCATACATGTCAAGCAGAGCGCCTCCTTGGCCCTCTTCAAAAGGAACCTTGATGATTGGATGGGGGATAGGAAATTCACCCCGGGGATCATGTCAGTCACCCTGCTAGACAGGGGTCCAGAGAAGTAAATATTGTGGGAAGAAATATCCAGGGAATTGTTATGGCTAGGCTTGTATAGGCCCTAGGGCCGATAGCCTAATACCAACCTATGAACCTATAGAAAGGATCAGTAGTGTTATTTTCATTCAAATAGTAATCCAGTTGCGCATACATGACCTTCTTAAGGACAGTACCAGTAAGGCAAGTATTTGAGATAAATTCATAGGATTATAAGCATTAAAAGGAAACTAACCCACTAGGCCATTTCTGCCTTGCATGTACCCACTCTTGTACATATTCTCAAGGAAGTCCAAGCCAGTCACAGCAGGTGTCAAATTATGAATGCCCATCCAGTTGTCCAGCTCTTTTTAAAAGCAGGTAGCTTGTCACACTGTTTAACTTGAACAGGGAGTTTGCTCCAGAGAAGGAGTAGAGACTCTGTGGCAAATCAGTCCCTTTCCTTTTCTTATTTATTTGCTGGAGTGTATTTAGATATCTGACCCTAGTGTTAGCTCGTCTGTTTAATTTGTTAAGGTGTAAGAGATCTTGGACAACTGGATCCTTCATAGCCCCTGTACACAAGGCACAAAGGAGTCTGAAACTGAGGTAGGGACTAAGCATACAGGCTTTCATGGTAATTCAAGTCTTTTAAGCCCCTCTTCCTTTTAGTTTCAAACTTCTGGTGTCTTTCTAATTGTTTGATATGCTTAGTAATGGATTTCCCATAGGGGCGTTATACTCAGTGATAGGTCCAATCAGTGCGGAGTACAAGGAGGTGAAGGGTTCTTTTAATCTGGAAGAAATACCTTTAGCTGTGGATTGTGCAAGGCAAAAAGACTTACTAGCTACTGTTGCACTGTGGTGGTCAAATGTAAGGGAGGTGTCCACCCAAGTACCCATGTCTCTTACGACATTTTCATTTTGAAATGGTGTGTTATCGATGCTATAATTTGTAATTATCCTGATCATTTGCATGAAGACCGGCTGTTTTTAAGGAATGGAGTGACCTCCTTTAAATATGTTGGAAAGACTCCATTGCTAAATGAGGAGACAATGATCTGGTAGTGGACTGGAGGTAGCATGTCACTACCTGATATAGCCAGTTATGTGAGGCAAAGGTAAAGTCCACAGATTGGGGTCCACATTCTGGAAACTACACTAACAAAATCTTTGTAGTCAAGGATAAAAACTCAGACCAAGACCTCTGCTGAACCACACAAGATTCCTGATACTGCGCCAAGGTCAGCACTCAGTATAATCAATGTAAGCCTGGCAGCATAGTACAGATCAGGTAATTGACATTCTTCTACTGAAAAATACTTCTGGAAGGCAAGACAGAGTAGGCTGCTAAGCCTCCCTATCACTTGGAAGAGAGCTGCTGAACATTTTGCCACCATGGTGATCTCCTGGGATGAGTACAAAGATTTCTTCTGGGGGATCACCATCTGATAAACTGCATAATGTTTGCATAACAGAGGCCTGTCCTTAAGCAGGACAGTGGCACTTCATCTTTGCTCTTTCTTTTAATGTGCCCATCTTAGTACAAAGAGCTCAAGATAATACCATAGTTCATGTAGGAAGAGATGGAAAGGGTGCACATGATTTGTGTCCAATAGAACTAGAACAGCAGTCAAGCCTCTGTTATATTTTTATTTTATATATTATGAATATTCTTTTCTTTTCTATATTATTATTGTTATATTATATTATATTGTAGTATATATTCCCGCAGTAAGTATGGGAAACTGTATTTGTGCAGAAATGCAAAACTACCAAGAAAACTGTGAGTAGTAATGAAGTAGACACTGACATGCTACAAGTAATGTATCCTGAATTTTATTGTATTATTATTTTTAATCATGTTTTGTTATGGCATCCTTTGTGCTGCTGTCTTGAATAAAGGTTTAACTGTATGACCAGCTTAACTCAGTCTAGTTAAAGCATTTGGCACTTAAGGTCATGAATAGTACATAAAATCATGGATTTGAAAGTAAATGAAGGTATAGTAACTGGAGTCCACATCTGGGTATGTGGTTATAATCAGCAGGTATGAATACGAGGGTTAACTATCACCTGTGATCATCTAAGTCCTGCCAGGCTTTGTCCTGGGTCCTGTCCTTTTAGGCATCTGGTTCTCAAACTTGAAAACTGACTTTTGTCTGAATCACCAGATTTGCAAATTGCTGTAGACTTTTGAAACTACCTCCCTTCAGGCAGTATTTAATATTATAAATGAATGGTGTAAAGAAATAATGGTACTTTTCCATTATCGGGGCAACAGTTGTAAGGCATGTGGATGGATAGACCTAACCTTGAAATTGCAATGCAGACAACTTGTTTTTACTGACATATCAAAATGGTTTGTCAAAGTGGCAGATTTCTGAAAAACCCAACCTTTGTCATATGAAGCCCTTTCCTTGTACCGATTCCTGTTTTTCTTAACAAATAATTTCTGGCCTTTCCTACCTTTATTACCACGGCTCACTTCTGGGCTGTGTACGTGCCATAGCACTGTAGAAAAATACCCTGTTGATTCATTAATAGGGAGTGAATGAACAATGTTATTTTCTGGGAAAAAAAAGTACGGCAGTGCTCCTCTTCCCGACTGTCAGCTGATTGGTAAGGGAATAGCAGTTTAGTTAGAAAAGCAATCCCAAAGGTAATTATTCTGAAACCCAGAAGCAGGACTGACTTCAGATCTCCCCATTCTCAGTGTCTGCACATTGATAGATATGCATCCCAGCATTAAAAATCTTAACACACTGACCATTGCAAATCAGCTGATGGTTGGAAAGAGGAGCACTTACTTTTTCACAAAACAACGTCTATCATTCACACACTATTTATGAATTTACAGCGGATATCTCTACAGCTATCTGTATAAGCAGCAGTGACTTGGCTGCAAATCATTAACAGTCTGACAACAAATCCAGACTGAAAAGCACAAAAGCAAACGAGATTAAGTAGCGGTGAGTTGCGAGGAAACCTCAGAACAACGGTGACAATAATGCCAAAATTCAAAGCAGAACCGAAGAATCAGTTTTCATGGTCAGCTCTATGATCTACTATTGTGCAATGTGATAGATGATAGCTTATATAAATACTTTTTAATATAAGATCCATTGGTTCCCACTTTTAGGGGCCTTCCAAAGATCCACAAAGAGTTATTTGATCCCCCCTTAGACCAATTGTGTCCAGTAAGGGTTGGCTGACAGAGCCGATATCCATATATTTGGACAAACAATTTAAACCGGTTGTCAACAATGTAGACCATATCCTAAAAGATACACAACAATTTTTGGAAAATTTAGGACTATCTAACAGCCACACACCCATTGGAGCAGATGACATCTTTGTAACCCTTGATGTTAAATCCTTGTTTACCTCCATACCCAATACCACAGGCATTGAATATGTGAGACTTTATTTATTGGAAAAGGGGGTTTCTAACAACAAAGTGATACAATGGATGCTATTGTTAGAAATGGTATTGGAAAATAATGTATTACTACATGAGAACAGTTATTTTTTGCAGAAAAAGGGGTTGGCTATGGGCACTCCCTGTGCAAATTCCTATGCCAATTTGGTATTGGCTTATTGGGAGGATATGTATGTTTTTAACAATGTGGTATATGCTAAACACATCAAATATTATGGTCGGTTCGTAGATGATGTGTTTTTTGTATGGGGAGGCAATGAGAGAGATCTATGTGAGTTTGTGACATACCTTAATGGTACTATAGATTTTTTGGTTTTTGACAATACCTATTCATTGACTGTCATTGATTTTCTTGATGTTAAGCTTATTAAAGGACAAAATGGGATTGACACTGAAGTATATTGGAAGCCGAGCTGGAGAAATAACCTCTTGCATCATAACAGCATGCATCCCAAACATATATATTCTAATATAGTGAAGAATCAAACACTTAGAACATCAAAACTCACTACTCAGGACACAGTTTTTAGAGAACAGCAGGTCGGTTTAGTTAATAAATTTACATCCAGAGGTTATAAGGAAGATGAGGTGAAAGGAATTATAACATCATGTAGTGATTTAAGAGCTTATAAAGGTAAGCCGTTTTTCCACAGGAAAGCTGGTGATAATGAAAATACTGAAAGCACACAGAAAAGGAAAAACAGATTGATTATTCCATACACGAATAGGAATGGACAAGTTAAGCGAATTATAGAAAATAATTGGAAACTATTATTGATGGACGATAGGATTAGAATGGTAGTAGATGACAAGCCTAACATAACTTACAAAAATATGAAGTCTTTAAAAAGACTATTGTGCTATGAACAAACAGGGAATAAGTCTGTACAATCACAAAGGAAAGGGACTTTTCCTTGTCGCACATGCAATCAGTGTAGATATATAGTAGAAAATGAGATTTTTGTACATCCTCACACAGGTTATGTCTATACATTTAGAGGATATGCGGATTGCAGAACAAAAGACTTAGTCTATTTAGCACAATGTCAATCATGTGACAAATTTTATGTAGGAAAGACAAATAGAACTCTTCGTGAACGAATAAGAGAACACATATATGCAGTCAACAAGGAAAATGCCACTAATGCTCTGGCCCGTCATATCATGGAGCATGGATCCAGCCATAGTTTTAAATTTAGAGTACTTGAATTAGTGAGAAGAACAAATAGATTAGGCAATGTGAAAAATCACACTGAGGAAATAGAGAGTAAATGGATCCTTAGGTTACAGGCACATAAATATGGGCTGAATGAGAAAATTACTTTGAAGCCATTTTTAGCGTCTAGGTCTTTGAAACACTGACATTGATATTTATCACAGATATGGTTCATTCTTGCCCCAATGCCTATATGCTGCTGTTTTTTAATTTTGTTTTTGATGTATAGATTTTAACATGATTTTTAATTTTTTGGACTCAGCATTAAATCAGTGACTTATTTTTTATACAAGCTCAATGATACTATAAATCTGCTTGTAGTTCTCAGGGTTGTTTACATTTGTTGCATGGATTGAGCGTTGACCATTCAGATTTTATATGCACTAGCACCTTATTTTATTCTCAATTCATAAGCATTTACACCTTCATACATTTATTTATTTAAGAAAGGTTTTTATCTTATGTATCTGGATATAGTTCCTAATGTTTTTATTCACTATATTCATTGCGTCATTCATAAATTTGAGTATTCATGCACTTGCACTTTAAATTGTAAATGACAGAATTAATGAAGTGAATGTGTTAATTGTTTTTATATTTAAGAAGAGAATGTCATGTAATAATATTGAGGTCTGAAGAAGCGTCTCAAAGACGTGAAAGCGCTTACCATCGTCGAATGTTTGTACCAATAAATAATTTGTCTATCATATACTGGTTGGATTTCTGTTCACAGCATTTTGGTGCATCCTTGGGATTTTTTCTTGCCTTTAGATTTCTGAAAAACCCAACCTTTGTCATATGAAGCCCTTTCCTTGTACCGATTCCTGTTTTTCTTAACAAATAATTTCTGGCCTTTCCTACCTT
Source organism: Protopterus annectens (assembly GCF_019279795.1). Taxonomy (NCBI): domain Eukaryota; kingdom Metazoa; phylum Chordata; order Ceratodontiformes; family Protopteridae; genus Protopterus; species Protopterus annectens. Next base: position 251,150,790 of record NC_056728.1, on the reverse strand, counting down.
TATTACCACGGCTCACTTCTGGGCTGTGTACGTGCCATAGCACTGTAGAAAAATACCCTGTTGATTCATTAATAGGGAGTGAATGAACAATGTTATTTTCTGGAAAAAAAAAGTACGGCAGTGCTCCTCTTCCCGACTGTCAGCTGATTGGTAAGGGAATAGCAGTTTAGTTAGAAAAGCAATCCCAAAGGTAATTATTCTGAAACCCAGAAGCAGGACTGACTTCAGATCTCCCCATTCTCAGTGTCTGCACATTGATAGATATGCATCCCAGCATTAAAAATCTTAACACACTGACCATTGCAAATCAGCTGATGGTTGGAAAGAGGAGCACTTACTTTTTCACAAAACAACGTCTATCATTCACACACTATTTATGAATTTACAGCGGATATCTCTACAGCTATCTGTAAAAGCAGCAGTGACTTGGCTGCAAATCAGTAACAGTCTGACAACAAATCCAGACTGAAAAGCACAAAAGCAAATGAGATTAAGTAGCGGTGAGTTGCGAGGAAACCTCAGAACAACAGTGACAATAATGCCAAAATTCAAAGCAGAACCGAAGAATCAAGTCACCACTGATGAGTTGCCAGAAGATGAATACTAGTGTGAGGAAGAACACAATGTTAAACCCCTATAAAAATAAGCAGCGGGGACTTCACATCAAGCGGACATTTTGCTTGTTGCCCCGATAACGGAAAACTGACTTCAGATCTCCCCATTCTCAGTGTCTGCACATTGACAGATATGTCTCCCAGCATTAAAAATCTTAACACGCTGACCATTGCAAATCAGCTGATGGTCGGAAAGAGGAGCACTTACTTTTTCACAAAATAACATTGGTCATTCACACACTATTTATGAATTTACAGCGGATATCTCTACACCTGTCTGTATAAGCGACAGTGACTTGGCCGCAAATCAGTAACAGTCTGACAACAAATCCAGACTGAAAAGCACAAAAGCAAACGAGATTAAGCAGTGGTGAGTTGCGAGGAAACCTCAGAACAACGGTGACAACCATGCCAAAATTCAAAGCAGAACCAAAGAATCAAGTCACCACTGATGAGTTGCCAGAAGATGAATACTAGTGTAAGGAAGAACACAATGTTAAACCCCTATAAAAATAAGCAGTGGGGACTTCACATCTAGCGGACATTTTGCTTGTTGCCTCGATAATGGAAAAGTACCTTTTATTTTTGTCAGATAATAGCAATAAACAGTAATACTGTAAACTAATAGATATTAACAAGTGGTTGTATTTAAGCCAAAAAAGCAAAAGTCAGGAACAGCAGAGACAAACTTGTGATTAAAAAGAACATCGTGCACCCATACAAAATTGTCAGCACTGACAGCATTTTTGGCAGCATGATATTTCAGTTAAGAACGGAATGTTGCAGAAAATGCTGTCAGTGCAGAAAAGCTGCAGTTGCGAAACTACGTAAGTACCAAAATAACTTTTTTAAATAAAATCAATAATGGCAGTATCTGCATGAAAAACATAATTTAGAGTACCAAAACATATGAGGCAGAAATCTGGACATTTACCGATAATCTTGTGAGTTGAAAAGTATGATCTGCACAAAAAGGATTGAACTTACCGAGGAGGTTATTCAACCTGTGTAATATTTATTTTAAATAAAGGATCGGAAACACACCATGGTTGTGGTCATTTTCCCGGGGGAAGGAAAATAGTGGCGGGAAAGGTCATATTTAAAAAGCTGAGGGTAGGGAAGGGGTGTGTATGCTAACGTCACATTGAGGGTGGTTCTATACTAGGCAGACTGAGAGCGGGACGCTCGTGGAGTAAAAACAGTGAAATTTGTAAAAACTAAGGGGAAAGGTGCAGAAAGAGTGACACAGATGCATTTTATACTAGTTAAAGTATGGATTGGCGAAAAAAAAATGAAGTGTTCTGGGACCTGCATCTTTGACACTCTCCCTTTAATGCCAAGAAATGTATAGTTATTCCCTTTGGAAAAAAACATGTACCCATGAATTACCACATAGGTGACAGGACACTAAACATCGAAAGTGTGATGAGAGACTTAGGGACACAGGTGGACAGTGGTCTCACTTTCGATAACCACATTGCCACAACAGTCAGGAAATCCTTCTGTGTGGCACACCTCATCACTAAGGGCTTTTCATCCAGGAAAAAGGAGGTCATTGTCCCACTGTACTCATCCCACACTAGACCCATTATAGAGTATAATGCCCTGTTTGGTATGTACCTCACAAGACATCTGCAACAGCTGGAAAGGTCACAGAAATACCTCACTAAAAGAATCACAGGCCTAAATCAGATGCCATATACTGACCATCTAAAAAAACTCCAGCTATACTCTGTGGCATATCGTCTACTCAGAGGCGATCTCTGCTTAACATACAAGGCCATGTCAAACCCTGAGCTGTTGGACATGCTCCACTTAAAGAAATCCCAAATCCTCAGAGCCACACGCTCCAGGGATCTGAACCTTGTCATCACAATGAACAAAACATGCTGGAGGGATAGGTTCCTGACCCAGAGACTCCCCATACTCTGGAATAGACTGCCCATACATATCAAGCAAAGTGCCTCATTGGCCCTCTTCAAAAGGAACCTTGATGATTGGATGGGAGATAGGAAATTCACCCCGGGGATCATGTCAGTCGCCCTGCTAGACAGGGGCCCGGAGAAGTAAATATTGTGGGAAGAAATATCCAGGGAATTGTTATGGCTAGGCTTGCATAGGCCCTAGGGCCGATAGCCTAGTACCAACTTATGAACCTATGAGAGAGCTTAGACAGTAGTAAGGTATAGGAAATGGTATCAAAGGTCTTGGGTAAGTCTATGAAAAGGGAAGATACTATATTTCCTGAGTCACTGGCTCGGTTGATGTTGTCATGGAATGATAGGAGGGCTGTGGTGGAACTGTGATTGGGTTAAAACCATGTTGTGTTGGGGTAAGGAGATGATTGTCTAGAAGATAAGTTAAGAGTTGTAGGTGAATACATTTTTCAAGTATTTTTGAGATGGGAAGAGGATGGCTATGGGGCAGAAGTTGGAGATGTCAGTGTTGCTGCCTCCTTTATGTAAGGGAATGATGACATTTTTTTTTTCCAGAGGAGGGGTACATAGGATTCACTGGATGGAGCAGTTGATTAGAATACAGATGGGGAGAGCTATGCCCTCAGCAGCTAACTTCAGAAAGTTGGATGGTAAGTTGTCTGGGGCATTAGAACATAGTTTTAATTTATTGAGAGTTTTTTTTTATAGTGTTGACAGGGATGGGTTTGAGGGGGAAGGGAGGGGGTGGGTAGTTCTGGTGGCAGAGGGAGAGGAGTTGGAGGCAGGAGATGTAGAAGGAGCAGATGAGTTTTTAGGGAAAGATGCAGTCTTATCTGCCAACTGCTTGTCATGAGCCTCCAATAATTTGTGTACCGGAATGATCATAGAAAAACTAATAAATCTCAACAGCATTAATTAAACTGACCAGAACTTTTAATTTCATGTGATGAAAAGAACATTGTATTTCACTGTGATACCAGCTGCAGACCTGTGCTTATCAGCATCCTTAGATGGACGTATAATAGCAATCCTTGAATGAAAGCAACTGCATTTTACTGGTCACTTAAATACTGCAAAAACCATTGACTTAATCATTCTACAATCATTTAAATTCTACAGGCTTGATGCTATTAAACATCCAAAAGTATATTCTGCATTAAGGATAGAGCTCATAAATAGTGAACTAGAAACTGCAATAACAAATCATACATATTTGCCACATGTATATCAAGCTATTATACATTCAACATTCAACCATACTTTTGAAAAAAAGTTATCATAAGGTGAAAGAGTTGACTTGATGTGACTAAATAAACATAGGTAAAATAAAATTATGAGACCAATAATATTAAAATAGTTATGACAACAGTGTTAAAAAATAATAAAAATTAACATTATGTCTCATATGCAGAGCCATGGAAATGATCAATAATAACATAGAAAATCGCCAAACACTAGACCAAACTCAATGTGGTTTCATCAAGGGCAGGTAATGCTTACTCAATCTTGTGGACTTCCTTGAGAAGGTCACCAAAAGAATGGATGAGGGCAAAAGGGTTCACTCTCCCTGCCTTGACCTGACCAGTGTATTTGACACAATACCCCACTCAAGCATTGTTGACAAACTCAAGAGGTTATGTGTAAACCCTTACATCAACCTGTGGATAGACAGCTGGCTCACAGACAGGACTCAAGAAGTTAGAATTAGGGAGTCCACCTCTACAAACAGGCCAGTCAGAAGAAGAGTCTCTCAGGGATCGGTCCTGGGATCGCTCTTTTTTGAAATTTACTTGTCTGAAGTCGAGGCCATTGTTAAGGGCCTCTGGCTGACTAAATTTGCAGATGATTGCAAATTAGGAGCAATTACAGAATCCCCCACAAACACTGACATTTTCCAGGAAAAGTGGACACAGACAAATAACTTCTATTAAAGCCATGGAGTAAAACTAAATGCCAAGAAATGCATAATAGCATTCTTTGGGAAGTAATCCACCTCTGATAATTATCATACTGACAACACACCACTAAGAGTCTACCTAGTAGTCAGGGATCTGGGGACCCACATAGACAGTAATCTAGCCTTTGACCATCACGTGTCTACAATAGTGAGGAAATCATTCTATGTTGTGCAACTTATAAACAAAGGTATGGCATCTAGGTCCAAGGAGGTTATTGTTCCACTGTATTTGACATTCAATAAACTTATCATTGAGTACAATGCCCCCTTTGGTATGTACCTATCCAGGCATATCCAACAACTGGATGTTCCAGTTGTTGGTATGTACCTATCCAGGCACATCCAACAACTGGAACATCCACAGAGGTTCCTCACTAAAAGAATATAGGGCATAAGTAACATGTCCTGTGTAGACCACCTCAAAGCCCTATCCCTGTATTCCAAATCCTACAGGTTGTTGAGGAGAGGTCTATGCCCTGCATACAAGGCATAGTCAGACCCCACCCTGATGGACCTCCTGCATATCTGCAAAACAAATAGCATAAAAATTACCCATTCTAAAGACTTAAACCTTGCCTATAACATAAATAGGACCTGCTGGAGAGTTAGGGATGTATCCCAGAGACTACACCCTCTCTGGAACAGGCTCTCCACCCATGGGAAGCAGAGTTCTTCCCTAACCCAATACAAGTGTAACTTGGACAACTGGATGGGAAAACAGGAAATTCATCCCTGGTTTGGGACTTATGTCTCTAATGTACACAGGCAGCTTGTAAATGGTTCATCTCCCAGGCCCCTGCTTGTAAATGTTTCACCTCTTACACTTATCAGGGGTACCAGAACTTGTCAGAGATCTGGGATGGATGGCTAGGCTTAAAAGGGCCCTTATGATCATTGGCCTAGTACATAATCAGGGGTACCAAAACTTGTTAGAGATCTGGGATGGATGGCTAGGCTTAAAAGGGCCCATGTGATCGATGGCCTAGTACATACCTATGAATCTAGGAATATGGCCTTCAGTGTCATACTAGCTGATAAAGGTGGGACATGCCCTTTAATCAATCAAATATACCAAAGAGATAAGTAAAAACATTTAAGAATAATTAAATAAAGGTGTTATTAATAATACTGTATTACTTATTTTGACTGCTATATTGATCTGTTCATGCAAAGGTATCATCATGAAAAGTTCTACTAGTGATTCCAAAACCAAGACTTTTTGAAAAATAAACCTGCTAACAGCAAAGGCAAAAAAATCAATAAAGACAAGTAAAATGCAGAGACTTACTTCATCAGACTGAATACAATAAAATGTAGAGTAAAGTACCATTCAAGAGTTTATATATCAGAAATCACTTCTGTCGCCTCACAGTAAGACGCTGTCTGGTTCAATTCTCAGGTAGAGCGTCTTCTGCATGGAGACATGCGTGAATGGGCGTACCTTCGTTGAAGGTTGTGCATCAGGGCTGGTAACTCGGCACGTAAAAATCAACTACCAATCATTAGCGGACTGGAGTTCCGCTGTGGCGACCCCTAACCGGGAAAAGCCGAAAGACACAACAACAACTTCTATTACCATTGTATTAACTTTATACACGTGGCACTTAGTGTCAAAGGGAAGAAGTTCTATTAACTAATGAATATCTTTTATCATATTTATATAACCGTTTTAAATTACACAATACATAAAAGAACTGAGAATGTTTCTATTAAAGTGATTTTCTAACATTGTTTAAACTTACCTTTGCACAACGATATTTGGTATTAAAACTGCTGAACAGCACCTCTCACTATTAGAGAACTTATTTTGGGGGGAAAAACACTTTTTAAAACTCCAGTTTTCATACACCGATGAAAACAGTAAACTGTTACCTTAGTGGAATCAGTGTAGCAAAAATGTGTGATGCATCTATCACCACTGCATATGCATGCAGGTGCCACATTAAAGAGCATGTTCGCAACACAATTTACACCAAGGGTAACATCATTGTAAGAAATACTAAAATACTACATTTATTTTGGGTGTGTTTTAACAAAAAATTAAATAGCTTTTTATTAAAAAAATGTCCCAAATAAATAAGTAGAGACGAATGGAAAAATGCATCTTGGCACTTGATTCATTAAATGTTGCAATGCATTCACTGACATCAGAAAACCATTTTAAGTTTATGGCTTTGTTTATAAGTGAATGAATGAATGAAAGTGAGTTTTAAGGTACAAATACTGTATGGATTTAAACATTTTCCAGAACTTTTCCACTGACACCACTACACTGCTGTTTTACATTGTGGCACTGGAATGGAACAGAAAAGTATTTTTTAAGGTAATGCCTAACAAACTATCACATTAAGATTTGAAAGTGTGTGGGAAAAACTGGTGAAATCCAGACTAAAAAAAAAATTGTGTTAAAAGGTGATGAATTAAGTTTCATGAGATTTTCACAAAGTGTGGTCTTCAACTTCTGATTGGTTATTTATGTATTAATTACTATTGTTTAAGATGATAAAGAAGACTGCAGAGGTGCTCTGCATTCTTTTGTTAGCAGAGGTAAAGCTCACATCCTACCTCCTCCTAAATATATGCAGTGTAATAAATTTATTTATTTATTTTATTTTATTTATTTAACATTTGTTGACTGGGAATGTCCGACTAGGTTCCACAGAGCCTGTTTTCAGCGGAGGCCCGGGGAGAAATGCTCCAGATGCATGTTTTTGGAAATGTGGGAGGAAACCGGAGTACCCGGAGGAAACCCACGCGAACACAGGGAGAACATGCAAACTCCACACAGAAGGCACCCCAGCCGAGAATCGAACCGGAGAACCTCTTGCTGTGAGGCGACAATGTTAACCACTGCATCACTGTGCCGTTATCTCTGTGAAAGATAAACATTTTGTCCAATTTAAGATATCTAAAGTAAGATATGGTCAAATTAATGTTTTCCTCAGCAATATAACTGAATTTGCTATGAATTTGTCTGAGGCAGGAAAGACACTGGTATTTTGCCATCATCCCAAATAATGCCAAGTTTCAAAGACAAGATAACTGGCTATGCAGCTGCTGTCCCCATATCGCTACTTTAGACACAGTGCATCTGCTGGACATTCCATTCAAGCAAATTCTAATTTGGAAGATATTAACTCTATGCCAGGAGTCCAAACACCAATTGAGGCTCTCCTTACAACAATGAAAACACTCCCTCTCTTCCTGGGTTTAGTAACTATCATGCCTTCAGACCTAATGGCAATTCCAAGAGAGTATCAGTATTTGTCAAGGATATTTTCATCACACGACAGATTCTGCAGGACACCAAATCTGAAATCTTAAATGTCCAAATCACTCTAAACAAGGTTAATAATTATTTCATAACTAGCTTCATGTCTACTTCTGAGCTGGTTAAACCGTGCTAACAATTGGTGCAATAATAGCCTCAAATTAAATGGGAAAAAAAATGTAATATACTTTTTTGTAATAAAAAAAAAATCCATATCATACAGGAGACGCATCCCTCCAATCAGACAATGTCATAAGAGATCTAGGCACTACTGTTGATAATTTCTTATCTTTTGACTATTATAACACTGTGGTAGCTAGGAAAGCCTTCTAAATGGCTTGTCGAACTTCCAAAGGCATCTCCTTTAGGTGTAAAAAAGTCCTAATGCCCTTTTACTCATATCTTATCAGACCCATTATTGAATATAATGCCCCCTTTGGCATGTACAATATCTAAACATATAGCTTGACAGAACTCAGAGATTTCTAACTATAAAGATCAGTGACCTCAAAACCCTTAGTTATTGAGGAAAAGAAACAAAAGAATCTTAGTCATCACAATGGATTGGCAGCCCTCTCTATATATACATAGCTTTTATAGGCTCCTCAGAGGGATCTTGTCCAGCCTTTTGAACCATGAAAGATCCAACTCTATTCTGACCTTCTATTCCTTCAAAGAACAAATGGCCTTCAAATACCAGGTTACAGGAGCTATATTTTCCTCAACAAATAAATAAGACATGGTGTGAGAGATTCATATCCCAAAGTAGTTCACGCCTCTGGATCAAATGTCTATTACAACTTAAACAGAGAAGCACCCTTGCAACCTTCAAGGTAAACCTACATAATTGGATGGACAGTCTGAAATTCTCCTCACATCTATCTTATACTGCCCTTCTTGAGGCTGGGTTATTAACTATGCTTGTAATTGTCTGCAAACTGATTTTGTAGTACTTAATTATGAATCTATAAATTCTAGAAAATGGATAATGTTGCCTTTTTCATTAAAATATTGTGGAACTCTGCATATATGAATGTTATTTGGTTTCACTTGTCGCCTCACAGTAAGACGCTGTCCGGTTCGATTCTCAGCTAGAGCGTCTTCTGTGTGGAGACATGCGTGAATGGGTGTACCTTCGTTGAAGGTTGTGCATCAGGCCTGGCAAGCTGGTATGTAAAAATCAACTGCCAATCATTAGCGGACCGGACTTCCGCTGTGGCGACCCCTAACCGGGAAAAGCCAAAAGACACAAACAAACACTAACCATACTATTCACTCATTTTGTAGGCACAATCTGGTTTTAATCAAGCCCATACATTATACTATGCTCATTCCTTTCTTAACCTTCTCCTCAAAGATACTGAACACTTCACATTGCATGTACTGCAAGATCTGTCTGAATATGATGCACTCCTGGCAAAAGGCTCCTGCCAGTAAATATATCTTCACAATTATGTAGCAAATTATTACTCTGCTCATATACATTATGAATTATTTAACTTTGGGCGGCATGATGCCAGGGAATCTTCTTGGGCTAGGCTTATATAGGCTCCAGGGCCTTTAGCCTAGTACACACCTATGAACAAATTAAATGGCCAAATATGACAGGTGTTTGCAATCCCACTATATGGAAGTGAATCTTGTAATTCTTAGTTTAATATTTACAAATGAACATTTTTTGGTCCAGTGGTCTTGAAGGACAATCTGCAAGGGTAAGCAAATATATTTAGATTTTTGACCATTTGTGTAGCCATTACATTATACTCTGTGTCAGATTATAGTTACAACACTCTTGAGTATTCATTTTGAGATTCATTGCCAAAATGTCAAACATTTTCCTTTACTGTAAATTCTCCATGTGCCATTTTTCTTGTCTTTTATGTATTTAGCAAAGTGTTCTCTCTTTCAATAGCTTTTAGGCACTTGATTATTGCTGGATATTTATTTTAGTCACCCTTAAACCATAGGTTTTTCATGCTCCTTTGACTCATTTAATTATATTGTCATTATCAACTTTTCTGTCTTTAAAGCAATTTTACATTTTTAGATGTTGATGATTTATTTTGTATGATTAAGCTGCATGCAACTTTATCTTTAAATGGATTTATATGCATTTCCTATCTTTCAAGCTAGAACACAGGCTTGTTCTGCTAATAGTAGGCATCCTTGAATATATGACCAAATGTATTGTACAAGAGCACTTTCTTTGTGATAGGCAACTCCAGCAAGAAGCACACTGACATGATCAAGGACTTTGTCTAGGAACATGCTTGAAATGAACATTCTGTTTAGTACAGGGATGAGCTAAGAATAAGTAAAAGGAGCTGATATGTGGCAATTCAAGCTGCCTGGCAAGACATAGAGGGGAGAAAGGTGGTAGAGAGACAGAGAAAGAGTATATTTCAAGAAACTCTGGACACTTTTATAATAATGTCTAGGCAACTCATTTTACATAATTTAGTTTAAATCATAGTAGGGTGTACTTAATTTGTAGTTAATAATAATCTGATTTCCTTTTTATACTATGAGATTATATTGCATACTGCCTCCTAAAATTACTAGTATGATATTTATGGAACTAGCTTTATGAATAAACCTTGGTATCATCAAATCTGAAATATCAAACCCTTAACTCGTATTTCTTTCATATACAGTTTTAATTTCTCTTTGAGAAATCATTATGCATCACTGTTAAATTAACAGTTGGGCAAGAAACTAATGATACAGTTTTCTGCCAAACTGTTAATTTAACAATGTGGCAATTACATCACTAATTTACAATTGCTTATGCTTACTTTATTACATTATTTATTTATTAATTTACATTATTATGAATTGCTAATTCAGCATTTATTAGAGCTGGAACTCAGAATGACATAATTGTCACTGCCCTTCCATGAATATCAATGGTGTAAACATGGCTTACTATATTTGGTCTTCCATGTTTGGAAAGCAATATTTAAAACTTAATATTTTATTAAGAGCTTTAAAATGCACTTTTCCTTTCACACAAAAGGTGTTTGCAAGCATAAAGATACATGTAAACAATTTTTGTTTGAAAAGAAAAGGACATTTCTTGCCTTTAAACATGATCTTTAAGACACAGGCGCACATGCATTAATAGAAAAGAAAAACAACCTATTTTAACATTTGCCATATTCATGCACTATGCATTACACAGCTTTTCTTTCTTTTCAACAGTTATTCACTCCAACATTGCATAGATTACTCCTTTTTCCTGCCTTCCCTTAAACCTCACTCCTCTTCCTTAACATTATTTTTCTGTATTGTTCTCACACATTCCATTTGTTTCTATGTAATGCGCTCCTTCCCTATGTAATTTGCTCATTCCCTATCATGCCTCTAATTATTGTATTTCCTTTAAAATAATCAGTACGTTGGTTAAAGTGGTTTAGATTTTGATTTCCATTTTGTAGTAATTGCTTTTTGGCAGTCAATAGCATTAAACTTAGTAAGGCCTTACTAAGTCTAGATAATTCAAATCTTGCATCTCAGCTCAAAAGAATAATTCCTGAGCTACAATGTATCCGTTTTTGAAATACAGCCATTCCAAGCTAGTTATTTTGTGCCCTTTAATTAAGAGATGTAAGGACAGGTTCAAGTATTAGTGGGACTGAAGGGCAGTATGTACGCAGTACTTTACATCCCCATCCTAATGTGCTTTAAATTGCTTTTGCAGGGGCAAGCCCCCCTGCACCCCCCACCTTTCTTACTGAACATGAAGTCAGTAAATAATGGCACAGATTTTAGTTTCACAGCTTGCATTCTTTTGAAATGCATGCTAACATGAAATTTGTAAAGCTATCAACTTTCTAGGTTTGTAAATACAGTACTTAAATTTTCTCCCTATATTTGGTAGTTTGCCCCCCCCCCCATTTTATTAGGATTTGTTCAGATTTTGGGCATTAAAAGATTGAGAGGTATGTGTCAGTGCTAACAACTGGAACTGTACGTTAAACGTTACGGTTCCAGGTTTGTACCTCTCTTATCTTAGTTACCGCAATCCACTGTTCTCCAAAATAAATGCAGTCAGACATTAAAAATAAAAAATAAAAATCACATTTTGAAAAATACATATCTGCAGACCAACAGAATGACATTGAAAATTCTTTGGCATATAGGGAGCGGCACCGCAGATAAATACTGGATGTCAAACATCTAAGAAACAGTAATAATTAAAACTATACAAGTAAAGAGATCTGTCATGTGCGTTCTTGCACAGACTACAAATAGTTTAGGTGTATGTTGTTATAACACGCACTTGCAGCAGCGTGTACATTCAGCTACACTGTTTTCCATATTGTATTTGGTGACGTTGGGTATCTTATGTTTATTCACAGTAAGACTAGCAATTACAGGGAAACATACAGTAGTGGGCTGGGTTAGGGCGGTCCTTGCTACTGCGCATCTGGTGGGGTAATGTTCTAATACAAAACCAAATTACCTATGAGAACAATTCTAAGCAAAATGCCTAAACCTTCTAGACTTTACTGCATAATTGGGAAACATATAGTCCACATGTTAGAGGTTGTTCTTTGTAAACTTTACAGTTTATCTTGCAAATCATTTCTAACCTAATCTGACTGATCTGTTATAGCTATCTTGCAAAATTTTATACCCCTTACTAATTATCCCTTTTTTTACCAGCAGCTTCTGGTCTAGACTCAACTAAAAAAGAGCTGTTATTTCACTTAGGACTTCCCTATTCCTTTGCCTATATTCTGATATCAGTACCTAGTAGCGAAGGGAATCTCTAAACTGCAGTCCAAACATCTGCTTGGCTTCATCCCACACAATTATTTTTTTTTTTCCTCTTTTGTTATTCGCTCCCGTATTTATTTTGCCTATGATTATCAGGAAAGTCTAACAGGACAAAGCCCTTTTCAGCGGAGGCCTTAAAAGAAAAGCTTCACCTTACACACATTTGCATGAGTTAACAGTAAAAATATACAATATAACACTCACGGCTATAACTTAAAAGATGATTATCATGTTACATAGGCCATATAATAGTTGCAACATGTTAAACTCAGACACATCTGCATGACATGATAAACACAGCATGTGCATATATCAGCAGAGCATTCAACTTAAATTTACACTGCAGATTTTTGCAGAATGTTCAGATTTTTGCCTCATATTTTTGGTTTGTTCCTCATAAAAACTGTAGTTTTCTGGCAAATCATTCAGGATTTAAGTCAATAAATAATGACATACATTTGAATTTCAAACTTCATATTCTTCATAAAATACATGCTAACACAAAATCCTGTTATTCTAACAACTCTTCAAGTTTAAAAGAGGAATATTTAAAATCTGTCTCTATTTTTGAGCCTTTGTCCTCCCATTATTTAGGCTTTGTCCAGATTTCTTGTGTTAAGAGGTTGATAAGTATGCAAGGAGACGATGATTTACTTCAAAGCAGGCCAGGCTTTTGGCTGTTGGCCAAGGCTCTTGCCTCCCCCATAGTGCCTTTTTTAGGCAAGGTCTCGAAAACAACATTACCGATGTGAAATTAACCAATCAGAACAAAATAAGGGTCATGCTGCTAAATGCTAGGGGCTTAAACCAAAAACTGCACTCCCTGGAAACACTTCTATCACTAGAAAATGTAGATGTCTGTGCAGTTACAGAAACCTGGTTTAAGGCCTCAGACAGTACTCCAGCCCTGCAAGGTTACAATGCATTCTTCTACACCTTTAGACCACAAAATGAACATGTGAAAAATCAAAGGAGGCTGTGTTTCAATTTATATTAAAGATAAATTCACCTCCCAATAAGTTAGACTGAACAACTCCATGGAATTACTCCAAGTCCAGGTTATGGTGGGTAAGACCCCCATTCAAGTACTAGCGAGTTATAGATCCCCCTCCATGGGTCACAACACCCACAAACCCTGCGCACTGGTTATGGTGAATTTCAGTTATTCCACCATCAACAGGGAAACCTACTCTAGCCCAAACTCGCTAGCACAAAAGCTCCTTGACTTTATGAATTTAGATGCCCTGGAGCAAATTGTCCATACCCCAAGAGAATCAAACATTCTAGATCTGGTCCTCACCAACATGTCAAATAGGTGCAGAGCTGCAACTGTTGGACCCTCATTCATTAAAACTGACCAAAAATCAGTCACCTTCAAACTGACACTAACACCAGAACTCACAAAGGGTGAAATCAGACTAAAAAACTTCACCAAGGCAAACTATACCCTCCTAGGTGAAGGTATAAATGCATTACAAACCCCACCCCAAGCTGAAAGTGGTAACTACACCGAAGCTTACACTAATGCCCTGTTCAATCACTTGCATAAGTGTATAAACTTGGCTGTACCAGATAGAATCAAAGCCAGAGCCCCAAGTAAAACCAAGCTTCATTGATGGACTTCCAATATCAACAAACTCTACAATAAGCACAAAATGTTGCTATGCAATAAAACAAAGGCAATGACCCAACAATGGAAAAGCACCCTCCTCAGCCTTAACAGGCAAATAAGACAACTTGTCAAATCCTCCAAGAGCTCTTTTGAGAGAAACCTAACAAGTACTGCCAAGGATAACCATAAAGCCTTTTACAGCTACTTACGTAACCTAAAGGGTAGGACCTAAGCACGTGTAGAACTGGTGGTCAACAGTATCACACACAATGATCACACAGAAATAACGAACCTGCTAATGAATAGGTTTGGTGAAAATCTCACTCCCTTATCCCCTCCTAACTTACAACAAATCCTCCCTCAACCCCCCCCCCACCTTACATATTTGAAGAACAGGTCCTCAAAGCCATCCGAGGCAAAGAACACGGCCTCATTTGGACAGGATAACATCCTAGGCTGTCTTCTAAACAGGCTAAAACATGAACTAGCATCAACACTAAGGACCCTTTTCAATCATAGCCTAATCACAGGCTTTGTTCCTGCGAAATGGAGAACAGCTATAGTTATTCCCCCCACAAAGGTGGCCTAGCAACAGACCCAGGGAATTACAGACCCATAAGTCTGACCAGCCTCATCTGTAAGGCCATGGAAGCTATTATTATAGACCTCATAAATAAAGAGATAGATGACCTCCAAACCCCAGCTCCTACCCAATTTGGCTATGTGAAGGGGAGATCCTGCCTGTTAAATCTGGTGGATTTCTTTGAAAGTCTGACCAGGGCCATTGATGATAGCAAATCTGTGCAGACAGCATACCTCTACTTAGCAAAGGCTTTCGGCACAATCCCACATTCAAGCATCACCAATAAACTTGGCGAACTGAATGTAAACCCCTTTGTTGTAAGATGGGTTGCCAATTGGCTCACAAACCAGACAAACTATCAAAGTGGGTGACTCCACATCAAACAGCGGACCTGTTACCAACGGGTGCCATAGGGGTCAAGGGTTGTGGATGACCAGGTTTGCAGACGACTGCAAACTAGGTGCAATCATTGGATCCTCAAATGATGTCAGTGTGTACTCCAGGAGGGTCTCACACAGACCAACAATTGGTGTATTAGTCATGATCTCAAACTGAGTGCAAAGAAATGCATCATCATTCCCTTTGGCACAATGTTCCTTAACAATATCAAATCAACAACAATACCCTAAGTACCCATGAAGTGGTTAAGAGACCTGCGATCCCAGGTTGACCGCAATCTTGCATTCGACCACCATGCGTCTACCGTTGTAAGTAAAGTTTTCCATGTAGCTCACTTGATTAGTAAAGGCATCGCCTTGAGAGCAAAAGTTATAACCCCGCCTATACTCGGCACTTATCAGGCCCATAATTGAGTACAACACCCCATTTAGTATGTACCGAACTAAGCACTTGTAGCAATTAGGGAGAACTCAGAGGTTTCTAACAAAGATCAGAGGCCTCCAGCATAGGGCTTACACAAACCAACTAAAGTCCCTGTCCCTCTACTCTGTATCATCAGTGATGGGAGCAACGCATTACAAAAGTAACACGTTACTGTAATATATTACATTTTTAAGTAACTAGTAATATTATGCATTACTTTTGAATATAGTGACACAGTAGTTGTAATATATTACTTTTTTTAGTAACTAGTAACGCAAATGTGATTACTTTTGTATTACCAGTCAACGCAGACTTTCAAACCCCACCCCCTCAAAAAAAAAAAAAAAAAACAACTTCTGAACACTGTTGTGTGTTTTCCTTTAAGGGGAACCATGCGTGTGTCCTATGCATGGATACACGCCACCGGGTGGAATTCAAGTTTACTTGCAGGAGGAATTGTAGACAGTCGATGTGGTATAGTGCAATTGAAGGTAAGATCGTGTGTGTGATGAAAGACAGAGAAAGAGAATGGTATAGCGGGACTGAAGGTAAAAGTGTGTATGTGATGTGAGAGTGAGAGAAAAAATACAAGTTCAGAAAACAGTCGTCTGATTAAACTACTGTTAACACTTCTTAACGGTCAGAGCAACTCGTTCACATGATCAGACCTATATTTAAGCAAAGAGCAGATTTGTACCTCAGTAGGGGAGTAGTTCAAAAAGATTAATTAAGCAGCTGGGAACTAGTACAGTCTTATTATCAGGTAAGGTGAGGGGGGAGTGTATGTTTGTATGGGTTTTACTGTAGTCTTCTGGTAATATGTGTCCCCAGAAGTGACATCTTCTCCTTAGATACTGTCATCTTTATTGCTTCGCACTTCTATCTGCCAGCTCTGCTCAATGTCCGTGCATTCATGACTGAAAGACTAACACACTTGAAAGTAAGGGTATCCATTTTCTTCTGAGCTAATCAAGATAGCTTTCTGTGTTGCTAACGCCTATTGTCTGTCATTTTTTTCAGTTTGTTAAGGCGTACATTTAGATAGCTTTGGTTGATGTTTGCATCATAGCAAAATAAATTTAGGCTCTTTGCTTGTGGATTGCATTCTGGTACAGTAGTAGAAAAAACAAACAGGTGGAATCAGCACTGAGATAGTCAAACAGGTTTCCAAAAATATTTCAATCACAGATGTAATCCAGAATAACGAGTATCCACGTGTAGTCCAAACGTAAAAAGCTTTTATTCACAGAGTAAAAATGATGAGCGCTTTCACGTATACAATATACGCTTCTTCAGATCTAATTTCTTATGTCTAGTACTAGCATTTAAATACTCTTTCCAATTAAGTTTAATTAATTCATCAAACAATTTGAATGGTCTAATTGATTAATTCATTCAACAGGTTAATTAGATTACTATTAAAGTGGTAGCTACTCAAACAGATCTCTTACTGAAGTTATACAAGTGCCCATTTTAAATAAAAATATGTGGAACATATAAAATAACAAACCTTATTAAAATAATTCAACTATAATGTGGGATGCTGTATACAAAAGCTATATGCATAGTGTATAAAAATAAAAATACGTATACAGTTCATGAACAACTATAATTTAAATCAGTCTTTACCTTATAATATACAATTTCATAGCTCATACATTCATCAATTATTGTGTTCCCACACTTAGTTATAGTTCTTGCCAAATATATATTTCATAGCTAAAATGAAATATCCTATAAACAATATCTCTAACTACGGTTAAAAACATATTTTAAACATTTTCATCAAATTTATATAAATCAAGTCTGTATAAATGCATTCCTATATATTTTTTATACAGAACATTTCGTAGCATTGTATACATATGAATCTCTGACATACTTCCTCTTGTGATAAACTTCCATTTCCTATATATATAATCATTAACATTGCTTTTATTCATTATAATTATTATAATTAAAAAGCAGTGTTATTTCCTACCTCCTTGCTTTAAGTATAGGTTTAATGGATATATATTGATTGATACCTGGATATACGTGGGCTCTAAGTTTAAAAATCCATTCTAATTCTCTATTTTCTAGTGAATTAATATGATCTCCACCTCGAACATTAATATTTACTATCTCAAGCACCCTAAATTTAAACTGATGATCTTTATAGTCCATAATATGTTTGGCCAATGCATTCAAAGGGTTTTTGCATTTTATGTCGTATATGTGATTATATATTCTATTCTTTAGTTTTCTTTTCGTCAGTCCTACATAGAATGCTGAGCAGGACTCACAAGTTGCTAAATATATTAAACTTTCAGTAGTGCATGTTGCCTCAAAATGGGGAACAAACACATATTTCAACACTGGATGCATAAAATTCTGTTCAGTTGTAATATGGGTACACATATTACATTTCCTGCAGGGAAATGTACCTGCCCTTAAATCTCTTCTCAAATCCATGGTGTCATTCATTTTGGTGTTGGAACACAGTAGTCTTCAGATTTTTATTGTTCTTATATGCAAACCTAGGGGAGCAGCCTACGATCTCAATAGTCTTGTCATCTATAGTTAATATTTTCCAGTTATTTCAAATGATTTCACTAATCGCTTTACTGTCATTGCTATAAGTCATAACATATCTGAGTATAGCGATTTCATTTTTAGTTGTCTCCATATTTCTTGCTTTATAATTTTTACAAATATATCTATTAAAATGGTCTTTCTCAACCAAATTTGTTTCTTTACAGCAAGTAGATTCATTAATTTCTTCTCTAATCTGTTTAACTAGCTTTTTATTATAACCTCTCTCATAAAAGAGTGTTTCCAAAGACTCCATTTCTTTCATTTTTACATTATGGTCTTTGCATAGTCTATCTATCCTGATGAATTGACTTTTGATAATGCCATAGAAAACATGTCTGGGATGCATGCTGTCAAAATTTAACAGTGTGTTCCTCCAGCATGATTTTCTATGGAGGCTGGAAACTAGAGTCCCTGCTTCAATACTTAAATTTACATCTAAGAAACTTAGTGTGTCATGTGAAGTTTCCATTGTAAATTCTAAGAAGTCAGTTGTGCTTTCAAGGTAATGTAGGAAAGTTGTAAATTCCTCTTGAGTACCTCTCCAGACAATGAGGACATCGTCCACAAATCTTTTATATAATACAACTTTCTCAAATGATGTATGCCTGAATAGGAACTCTTGCTCCCATTGAAAAAACACTAGATTTGCATATGTATTGGCGCATGGGGTGCCCATTGCCACACCCCATTTCTGATGGTATACTGTTTCGCCATATAAGAAAACATTATAAGACAACACTAATTCTAAAAGTTGACAAATAAGTATCTGTTTGTCCCTGCTAAATCCTCCTTTAAACTGAATGAGTTCTCTAATGGCCTGTATGCCATAGTCATTTGGAATGGATGTGAAAAGATTTCGCACATCCAGTGTGATCAACAGATGCTGTTCTCTAGATAAGGTTTCTTTCAATTGTTCAATGCTATCTAAAAGTTGATATGTATCTTTAAGTATTGTAGGTGTATCATCTACTAGTGGTCTCAACATCTTCTCTAAAAAATTGGAAATATTCTCAGTGATCCAAAATTCTCCTGAGACTATAGGTCTCATAGGGGGGGGCTCAATATTCTTGTGGATTTTAGGTAGACCCTTGATTATTGGAATCTTAGGATGTTCATTATACAAATAATTGTATAGCTCCTTGTCTATCTGCCTGCACATAAGCATGTCATGGAGACTATCTGTTACTATTTTATGTATATCTATGAGTGTTTCCTTAGAGATTACAGAACAAGTCTGACTATCACTCAACATAGATAGTATAAGGGCATCATATTCTTCTGCATTAAACAGAACCAGTCCTCCCCCTTTATCTACTGGTTTAAAGATGAGAGACTGGTTATTAGATAGCATTTTGAGTGCAGAATATTCACTTCTACTCAAATTAAAATATCGACATTTTTTTCTTTCCATTTGTAAAATAGTCATATATACTATTCTCACATACTTTCATGAAGCATTCTACATGTGCAGGAAGTGGAGGTGAAAATGTACTTTTCATTTTAAAACAAGATACATCATTAGATACATTCGTAGCTGGTATTTGATTACTAAAATATAATTTTAAAGCTACAGTTCTAACAAACATTCTAAGCTCAATTAAAACATCTTGCAATTGGCTACCTTGCGATGGAATGAAGGTTAATCCTTTACTGAGTACATTAATGTCATCTTGAGATAACACAACCCTGGATCGGTTCAGGAATAAGTTGTTTAGTTCTTTTGACGTCTCCACTGTTGGAAGCTTTCTCCTGAATACTTCTGTTTCCTCCGCTCCCAACTGTTAGTACGCTCTCTCTGTTGCTGCGCTCGCTTCCGAATGGGGTAAGGTAAAAAATGCGTGATGGTTTTTTGTGCATTAGCCTTGGGAATAGCTCCCATTCTATTTACTTGTTTATTTGCTTCCTGATTAGGAAGTGGTGTATGCGGAGACAAGCCAGTCTCTAAGGGCGGTAGTTCTTCGGGTGGTGTAACAAAAACTCCGTCTGAGGCAATGCTCGTTGCATCAGTTTCAGTTGGACCAATAGCAGGCGTTAAACTTTCCACCTGAGTATTCAAAGTGTTTGTATGCAGTGGATTACTATGTAGGTCATCATTTCTTGTGATATGATTACGGTTCTCACTTCTGGACCAAATAAACACATTTCCTGTGGAAAAGTCTTTAAAGTCTCTATACAATTTACGTTGTTTTCCTTGCTGTAATTTCTGGCTATATGTAAGCACTTGAAGATATATGTGATCTAGTCTATTGAGGCAAAACTCATGATTAAAAGTATTGCGTATTTCTTTATTCAACTTCTCAATTTTTGCTAACAGTTCTTGCTTAAGGGGAGAGAAGTAGTTGTTAATTAATTGCATATACTTGTAACTTAACTCTAAATTGAGTTCTTGCCATTTTTCAATAGCTCAGGGTGATTGTCTCCATACGTTGGCATGCACAAAATGCGCATGCCTCTGGGGACAATTTTGAAGTGCATACAGGCTTCTAGATGTTTGCGTTGCCAGATGTAACGCTGTAACTTATACAGATCATTTTCCAGTTCATTACTCAAAGCACAAAAGCATTCTATATTATCGACTTGATTAGTTGTTTCAGCAGTTATTGATGGTAACAGTTCCAGAGTCAATAAAGGGTTATTTGAATTTTTGGTTATAAAATTCCATTTGTCTTCACTTACCCTCGTCTCTGGACGAAAGTCTAATTCTATAGAGACATTGGCCATCTCGTGGAGTACAGCAGGTATACAAAAGAACAGTCACTTCAAGAAGAAAATACCTGCTACTCAAAATGAATCCACCAGTCACAAACACCACGTAGTAGAAAAAACAAACAGGTGGAATCAGCACTGAGATAGTCAAACAGGTTTCCAAAAATATTTCAATCACAGAAGTAATCCAGAATAACGAGTATCCACGTGTAGTCCAAACGTAAAAAGCTTTTATTCACAGAGTAAAAATGATGAGCGCTTTCACGTATACAATATGCGCTTCTTCAGATCTAACTTCTTATGTCTAGTACTAGCATTTAAATACTCTTTCCAATTAAGTTTAATTAATTCATCAAACAATTTGAATGGTCTAATTGATTAATTCATTCAACAGGTTAATTAGATTACTATTAAAGTGCTAGCTACTCAAACAGATCTCTTACTGAAGTTATACAAGTGCCCATTTTAAATAAAAATATGTGGAACATATAAAATGACAAACCTTATTAAAATAATTCAACTATAATGTGGGATGCTGTATACAAAAGCTATATGCATAGTGTATAAAAATAAAAATACGTATACAGTTCATGAACATAGGCCCATAATTGAGTATAACACCCCATTCAGTATGTACCGAACTAAGCACTTGTAGCAATTAGGGAGAACTCAGAGGTTTCTAACAAAGATCAGAGGCCTCCAGCATAGGGCTTACACAAACCAACTAAAGTAACTGTCCCTCTACTCTGTATCATCAGTGATGGGAGCAACGCATTACAAAAGTAACGCATTACTGTAATATATTACATTTTTAAGTAACTAGTAATATTATGCATTACTTTTGAATATAGTGACGCAGTAGTTGTAATATATTACTTTTTTTAGTAACTAGTAACGCAAATGTGATTACTTTTGTATTACCAGTCAACGCAGACTTTCAAACTCCCCCCCCCTCAAAAAAAACAAAACAACTTCTGAACACTGTTGTGTGTTTTCCTTTAAGGGGAACCATGCGTGTGTCCTATGCATGGATACACGCCACTGGCTGGAATTCAAGTTTACTTGCAGAAGGAATTGTAGACAGTCGATGTGGTATAGTGCAATTGAAGGTAAGATCGTGTGTGATGAAAGACAGAGAAAGAGAATGGTATAGCGGGACTGAAGGTAAAAGTGTGTATGTGATGTGAGAGTGAGAGAAAAAATACAAGTTCAGAAAACAGTCGTCTGATTAAACTACTGTTAGCATTTCTTAACGGTCAGAGCAACTCGTTCACATGATCAGACCTATATTTAAGCAAAGAGCAGATTTGTACCTCGGTAGGGGAGTAGTTCAAAAAGATTAATTAAGCAGATGGGAACTAGTACAGTCTTATTATCAGGTAAGGTGAGGGGGGGGTGTATGTTTGTATGGGTTTTACTGTAGTCTTCTGGTAATATGTGTCCCCAGAAGTGACATCTTCTCCTTAGATACTGTCATCTTTATTGCTTCGCACTTCTATCTGCCAGCTCTGCTCAATGTCCGTGCATTCATGACTGAAAGACTAATACACTTGAAAGTAAGGGTATCCATTTTCTTCTGAGCTAATCAAGATAGCTTTCTGTGTTGCTAACGCCTATTGTCTGTCATTTTTTTCAGTTTGTTAAGGCGTACATTTAGATAGTTTTGGTTGATCTTTGCATCATAGCAAAATAAATTTAGGCTCTTTGCTTGTGGATTGTATTCTGGTACAGTACAAAATAGAAAGCTATAGGGAGGATAGCATTTTAATTTATTTCAAAGCACTGATACGCAGAGAACCTAAATTTTTACTTTCAAAATGTAGTTGTTTTGTCGGGCAAGTTGTGCATTAGTATGCAGTTCACATTCTAGTTTCAGACAGTTGAAGTAATGGAATGCCATTTTTCACATGCCGAGTTTTTTTTCAGGTTCTTTAAAGCACTGTTGACATTAAAAAAAAAATGGTTGTTGTATGGCCCAAGCAATGTTCCTGAAATGTTATGATGTCCTTTTATTTGAATAGTAAAATAATATTAATGGGGGTAAGTGTGTTTAGTTAGGTTCTGTTTTACTGGTAAGTACAAAACCTAGAGTCCTCCTCTTTTGTCCAGTTGTCTTTCAAAGACCTAACATTGTTTATGTTGGGTTAGGTTGCACTGGCTGATCCTCCCCCTGACGTGGTGCTGGATCATATTCTCTTCTGTTACGGACAGAGCTTGGAGGGGCTAGCTCCTACAGGTTTTTTGAGACATTAGAAATGGAACTTCTGTGGCTGGTTGGGGATAACATGGAACATCTAGATATGAAGGCATTTGATATGATAGCTAAAAAAGGACTACTCTGTGGCATGTCTGTTGTAAGGACCTATAACTTTTTACTAATTTGTTCATATTAAAGTGGTGTCATCCATAATAAGCTTCTATGTTAGAAGTCCCTTTTTGGGATGAGAATGCTTAAGTTTTAAACGTGTTAATTCCTATTTGTTTGTAAAACTGTGCACCTTTGGATACTGTTTCAAACATTTCTACATTCTACATTTACAAAAATGTGTATTTTTGTTGCCTTTTAAGGTTTTGGGAGCTATGACCTAGAGACAGGCTTGGTTCAGAGGGTAGCCTTATTCAAATAAGATGATTACCCAGAACAGGAGCCTTCGCATTCAAATGGTGGTCCTACCTGAGAAAGCAGTGAATGTTCTGATCATAACATAGATAGATGCAAAACAGAATGGAGAAGAGGGCTTTTTAATTTATGGTATATGAGACCCCTGTCATTTGGTCTTGGGATGTGAGAAGTAAAAGGTTTCCTGTCTTTAATATGTGTGGTCAGGGGTAGAGGTTTACTTTTAATGAAGAGTCTATCAGGGGTGGATTCTCTGAGAAATGTTAGTCTGTTTGATAAATTGCTTACAGAAGAGTTCTTGACTTTGCATGAAACCTTATACTCTACAGACAAGGATGTATCCAGTAAGACAGTTTTCTGGCAGACCTGTACCTGTAGCAAAGTGGAGGTGTCTATTTCTTTCCATTCTGGTATCTCCTTCAAAAGTATTTATTCCTCCTTATGTAGAGTTCTAGTCTGTAACAATATGTTGGGAACTGAAGCAGCCTATCCAAGTTTGTAGCAATCTGGATGTTGTCAGTTTGATTTGTGGTATCATAGTGAGTAGCACTGGGGTTTTAAAACAAAGAGTTTGTTTTAAACTTAGACTGTATTTGGAATTGAAAGGAATCTCAAATCTCAGTGGGCAGTGTGAGATGCTTTATGAATTCAATGATTCAAGAAAGAGGGAGTCTTTATCCATTTAAAGAAACATGTCTCTCTCCAACATTTTTTTTCTAGTAGTCAGAAGTGAAGAAAAATGAAACATAATGTCAGATTTGTCATGCCAAGATAATTTTAAAATAGAAAAAAAAACAGAATGATAACCGAGTCAGAATTTGATGAATGTCTATTGATATACTTTGTTCAAACCTCATAGGAGATTTCTGAGTTTTCAAGAAGGGAGTCAGAACTTTGAATGCTGTCCTTAGTTTACTGTCAACGTCTTACACATTTATCAGGTGTGTAACTGCAGGTGGTAGTGACTCTGATATCATACCTCTCAACCTGTTAGTGCAAAAAATCTGGACAAAGCCTAAAATAACGAGGGCGTACATTCTAAATATTGTTCTTGTACACTTAAAAAGGAGCTAGAATAACAGTGTTTGTGCTAACAGGCATTTTCTGAAGGATACGCAGTTTGAAACTCAATTGTAAGTTATTTATCAGCGATTTCACAGAAAAACACAAATTATATGAGTAATAGACCAAAATATGGGTGAAAATCTGGACAGTTGAGAGGTATGACTGAGATTCAAATTAAAAATCCATTTTATTACTGAGCTTAAAGAACTAAGCACATTGCAAATTAAAAGAAAGTAGTAAAGTAACATTCAAGCAAGAAATTAATGGTTGATCAGCTCAGCTTTGAGAATTAGTAATATCAAAGTTGATGACAGTTATATTATCAAAATAGGTTAATCCAGAAATATAGGACCCTGGGAGACATGTTAAAACCACCTATTGTTGGGAATTTTCAGAACCACCACGGTAGTATTTTCCAAATGTACTTGATACAAAGTGCAGTAAATCAAGTTTCAGGCTGCATTTTTTTTGGTTCAAACTAAATTATAACATATGCACATGTTTATCAGGTACAAGGGGACAGATTAACAAACCTAATTGGGGTGGCATTGATTAGATGATAACAAGAGGACATTGTGGACTACAGTGTCCATTTATAAGTAATGACCACTCCAACATTTTACATCTTTTGAACTAAACTCAAACATATTCTGACATAGAAAGTCAGTGATTTCAAAGACAATGGACTGTCATTACTATTGTCTTGGAAGTGTCAGGTCTGTACTAATTGTTTCATCTCCACACATGGATATGCTCCAAGTCATGTACAATGCAAGTGATGACTGTCATGTGTTCATGATGGAAGGAGAGGTATACCTGTTTGTTGTCTGCATATTAGTGTAATGGACATCACTAAATCCTTCAGTAATATTTTGCTATGGCAGTAGGTATACTATGGATAACAGTGAGCCCAATATTAAGTGCGGGTTTTATATATGTAAGTGGTAATGCACTTCACTAAACAAGGACGGCAGCGGTGGTGCAGCGGTTAGCATTGTTGCCTCACAGCAAGAGGCTCTCCAGTTCGGTCTTTGGCTGGGGTGTCTTCTGTGCGGAGTCTGCATGTTCTCCCTGTGGTCGTGTGGGGTTTCTCCGGGTGCTCCAGTTTCCTCCCACATCCCCAAATACATGCTGCAGGTGGATTGGACACCCTAAAATTGGCCCTAGGGGTGAGTGTGTGCCTTCTGTGGAAAGCTGGGCTGGCAACTCGACACTGTAAAAACTTCACTGCCAATCAAAAGCGGACAAGGTGATCTGCTGTGGCGACCCCTAACTGGGAAAAGCCGAAAGAGATAGAGAGACTGCACTTCACTAAACACTTTAAGTATTGCAAAACTGTGTATATAACTTTAATACACTTGTAGTCATGTGCAGTAAGTCTGTATTCCTCACAAAGTACTGTGTGAGTAAATCTGAATATGAGAATTGATAAACTATACTTATGTAAAAGTAACTCAACAGTAACTAGTAACTTTAGTTAGTAACTAGTAATAGGAATATATTACTTTTTTTAGAAAAGTAATAAGTAATAGTAATTTATTACTTTCACTTAAAAGTAACTATTAATAGTAACTTATTCCTTTTATAAGTAACTAGCAACACTGACTTCTCAAGGGAGACTTATGCCTGGGCTACAGAACAACCCAAACCTAATGAACTTATTGCATATCTGTAAATCAAATGGGTCTAGGGCTACCCATTCCAGGAACTTACATATGGCCTGCGATTTAAACAGAACATGCTGGATGGACAGATTTATCTCCCAGCGACTGCCCCATCTTTGGAACAGCCTACCACTTCATGAGAAACAGAAAACCTCTATGAAACTGTTCAAGAGGAACCTGGACGAGGCACCATAAATTCTTACTGGACTACTACCCACAACCCTGCTGGACATGGGCGGTCGTCATCACTAAATGTAATCATGAGTATTGACTGATACTTCTATGGTATTACATTGCGTTGAAACGGTTAGGCTTAAAATGACCTCCGGGTTAATAGCCTAGTAATCTCCAATGATAAAATGGTACGACACAAACTGAGATACAGACACAAAAAAAAATGGAAAGACGCTTCCAACATTTTTTCTGGCAGTACATTTCAGCTTATTGTAAGCAAAATCTGATAAAGGAGTGTGTTGTCTTAAGAGACCACAGAAAAGTGTACGATATTGAATCAGTCATACAATGCCCCGACATGGTTGGGTTTACCACGTGCTGTTCGCGCCTTTAACTTTGTCGCGTAATAATCAGTATGTCGTTGGGTTACTTTTTAGTAATCTTGACATAGGGATGGGGCTGAAATTAAGTGTGTAGGTATTAAATGTTTAAATATACTTGCCTGAAAACGACTGAGAATTAGGATAATTCCTTCTAATTCGGTGATTTCAGAGAGGAACGTGTAAAACTGTTGTGTTTCTTCACTTTCGGGTGTGGCCTGGTGGGCTCAGGTGTGGTTGATTAAAATGTCACGACTTTGAAGGTCAGGGTATCTTTAAAGAGCTGTGACGGAGGAAAGGGGCGCTTATTTAATCTGAACGCAGGTGTCAACTAGTTGTCGAAGATATTACATCTTAAACGCCATTGTTAATAGGACGTTGTTTACGCACGAATTAATTGATATTAAAAACCACTGTTGCGTCTTATTAAGGACTAATAAGAGTGACGGGACGGCAACCTTTAAGGTAAGGGACTGAACTGTTATTTTAGATTAAAATGGGGACGTAGTTATATGTTTTAAAATGCATTTTTTGCTCTAGAACTATTATACTCCTATCCAGTACGTAACCAAATCAATATACACGTTGCTTGCTTATGTCTCAAACATGATACACGTTATGTGGGGATGCAAACCAGCTTAATTCAAGGAGTATTTTATAATGTAGTTTCATATTATACATACATTAAAGCTGTGAAGACCAAAAATTGTGCTGTCGTAACCAGGTCAAGTACAACGTCATTAGTATAGGCAACTATAATAGTAGCTAATTTGTAATGTGAAAGCAAAGGCGCCTGCCTGTATGTATATGCGCATGTGTGTATGTATATATATATATATATATATATATATATATATATATATATATATATATAATACACACGTGTTGGAAATTTGTTCGTTATTTGTGAGTTTTTTTTTTAATGTTTTGGTAGAGATAAAACATGCTCATGTGGTTAACATGTTAAGGAGGAATCGGTGCATAGCTCTCAACTTCTAGCTCCAAAATATGGAGCACTCCCTCTCATGTGCAGAACACTGGCAAAACGTGAAAACACCGAAAGTAACTAGCAAACTCATAGCATAATTCAAAACTCCTAATTTAAGCGTAAGATGCAAAATAAGAAACATACCTCTTAAATAAGGTACACTTGAGTGGTATGAATCCATTATTCAGAATGCATCTGCATTATTAAGAGACGCGTAGCGTTTTTAATAAGTGTATAAAATGTACATTATTTCACTGGGAATACTGGAGTACTACAGAAAGACAGAAGCACGTAGTTTCATAATGATGGCTGTTGGTGGAAACCGGACACATGCTAGTTTGTTGTATTCTTTTCGGCACGGTTATGGAATGTGCTCTCTATGGAGTATTTGGACGATCACAAATGCCCCATTTCATGTGGCTGGGCAAGCATTGGGCCACTGCAGAAGTAGTGAGAGGGCTGTGGGCACATTGGTATGTTGCATCTAAACTCGCTGTGCCTCTGTCACAGTGTTTTTCTTACAGAAGGAAGATGGAAAGATTTAGGATAGGCAACAGTTTAGTCCCACAGCCATTATTGGCTATATGACTGTCCTCTCCATCAGAAAAAAAATGTCAGGGCATTGGAGGTCCAATCTTTTATTATAGTCGTATTTTCTGTTTGTTTCAACATCAGCTACCATTTTGCAAAAATGTGTGGAGGAACCCTTACCTGTCAACCTCTAAGTGCAAGAAATCTGGGCACAGTCTAAAATAATGGGATAGAAAGGCCCAAAATTGGGACAGATTTTAAATATTCTTAAAAATGTAAAACGTTGCTAGAATATCAGGATTTGTATAATCATGCATTTTCTGAAGGATATAAAATCTAAAATTCAGATGTTTGTCATTTAGTGGATTAAATCCTCAGTTATTTGCTAGAAAAACAGTTTTTTATGAGGAACAGACCAAAAATATGGGCCACAAATCTGGACATTCTGAGAAAGTCTGTATAGTTGAGAGGTATGGCCTCTTACACAGGAAGACATTAGAACATTGATAGGCTGTGGTGTTTGCTGATTTTTGGGTTATAGTCTTTTTTTTTTTCTGTTTGGAATATCATCTGCTCTGTTTTGAAAAGTGAGTTACATTAATGTAATTGGGATGTTGAATAGACAGTATTGTCTGGATTTATTTTGTGGTATCTTCCTGATTGTGTAGCTCAGCTGTTTACTTACTTTTTTTGTTGTCTATCCCATGTTCGAACTGCTTAGCTACAGAATAATTTAAAGGTCTTTGTTGCTGGTAGTCCCTGTTCATTAATACTAAAGTGATAAGTTCTTCACAAGTGTTTTCCTACTGAATGTTGGGGTACATGTGTGCCTCACTGATTTGTTTCACAATGAAATCTGGTTTGGAAGCAGTGCATCTTAATGATCCTAACGCCCCATTTAGCCATGCTGTGCCACTTCAGAATTCAAGTTATGGTTTTAAAGTAGCCATACTATTCGTTAAAGTATTGTTTTCTTATAGTGTTGTGCTGTGCTTCTTGTTTGCCCTTTTACTTTTTCACGGTATGTAGAAGGGTAAGGGGAGCAGACTTTTTATGTAGTCTTTTCTATTCAGGTGTTAAATGTTTAACTCTGCCGGATTATTATGTTTGTCTGCTTATTGTGTTTAATCATTGTTAATTGACAGAGTATAGCTGTCACAAGTAACTGCCTCAGTATAGCTTTTTTGCTTCTTCTGGGGAAAGTAAGGGAGTGCATGCTGGTTCCTATGGCTGGAGCGCTTGCTTCAAAGGGGAAAGGCAAGGCTGTCCTGAGGGGTTACATAACTTGCAAAAGCTAGCTGCTGATGCCTATTGCACATCAAATCCTGAGAAAGTCACTATAGTATACTACAACGCAAACAACATTAGTATTCCTGAAATATTGAAAACTCACTTTGGCTTTATTTTGTGGTGCATTCCTGGACTGTATGACTCAACTTATTCTCCAGGCCACTCAGTTGTCACTTTTGTCAGCCACTCTTTCTGGGTTGAGCAGTTATGTCCTCTTTTGAGAGGATAAAGCATTGAATTTGCAAGTACTGTTACTAGTGAATTTGTAGGAATCTTTTTGAGGCTGTTGTAGTGGGAAGGCCTTATTCAAGTTTGGCTGTGACTACACCTTTCTCAGTAGCTATTCTCTTGTCAGGGGAGAGGGATGTAGGAAATTCTTTTGCATAAAGACATTTTAGTGTGGTATTATGTATATGCTGTTGAAAATTAAGATTTTTGTTTCACCATACTCCTAGGTATATGAAGCGTGGGGATGGGTTTCGTGGATTTTAGACTGGTTACATTGTTTTGCCATTGGCTGATTTTATTTTAGTCCAAAAATATGGGTTTAGTTTATTTTTTACATTTTGGATTAGACAGTTGAGTGAGAGCTTGTTCTAGTTATTTTTTATAGTGAACTGGGAAGTATTTACTCTCTCTAAATTAATTTATCAGCAAATTTGAATTTTAGGAAGGTCAGAAGGAAAAGTTTATTGATGAGAAAATAATAAGAGATAAAGCGCAGTTCTTGACGGGTGTGGAGGCAGAAGATCCCATTTGTACTTGATTTTAATGTTATAAATATTTTACCAAGAGCAGGTAGAATAAAACAGTCTGAAGTCACTAGCACAAATAAGTTTGTAGCGTTTTGGTAAAGGTCTGACAAGTGCAAGCTTCCATTCTTTAGGCATGGTGATGCACAAATTTTGTATAGGTGAAGTTGGGTGTCTGTACATAGGATGAACTAAAGCATTAAGCCGTCTGCTTCTGTTGGTTCATGAGCATAATCTTGGTCTTTTATTACTTTGAATCTGAAAGGTGGGTGGATGGAGAAAGTTTAGAATTAGCTTGGTTGGAAAATTGGACATAATGAGGTGATCAGGGAAAAGAGGAAAATTATTTGAGGAATCCATGTAGACAAAGGGCTTTGAAAGAAGTTGATGCAGTGTCTGTATTTGGTGTGGTTTGGGTTTAGAACACCTGTGATATTGTTTTCTAGTTTTCAGAAGTATATTATTTCACATGATCTTCACTGTCCTTATACTCCAAACCACCTAACATCGATCAAAATCAGCTGTATAATACTACCTTCTATTCCTCTAACAAATTCTCAGCTTTGCCAGTCTTTCCCCATTAACTTCGAAATTGCCTCTAACCGCTGTAACACTACTCATATAGGCTACGTTCCATATACACGTGTTCAGCTTTATTCAAAATTCCAAGCGTTTCTCAAGTACATCAAACTCCTAAGCTCTCAAAATGTCTTTTTAATACTTCACAACTAAAATTCAGCAGAGATATTCACCCTAATCCTGGTGCCAGAAATGCTCAACAACAACCTGCCACCCCCACCCCACTCCCCTGTACTGGAATTCCAGCTTCCCATAAAGGATCTAACCTTCTACGTAACATTAATGTCAAGAGCATAGTTAACAAGGTACACTATCTTCATGCCTGCCTATCTCAATACATTGCCATACTTGCACAAACCTGGCTGAAGCCTGAAATTAATAACAATGAAATTCTCTCTCCAGGATATAACCTACACAGATGTGTAAGGAAAAACAAACTTGGAGGTGGAATAACCAAGTGTATAAACAAAATTTAAAATTAGAACTTTGCATTCCTGAATTTAGTAACGTTGAGATAATATTTACCAAACTTGGAATCGGCGAGATAATATTTACCAAACTTGGAATCGGCTGCAATTAATACCGCTTGCATTCCTCCTGACAGTAACCCTAACATAATCGAGGAAGTTCTTCACTGGATATCTTTAGCATTCTCACAAGAAACCATCATAATTGGAGACTTCAGCATTGATTGTTCCTCCTATATCTCAAAGAATCCCACTAATTTCATTAACCTACAAAATGCGACAAGAATAGACAAAGCCAGCAAAAGACAATCGACACTAGATTGGATCCTAACTAACAAACCTTCTCAAGCCTTCCAGTCAAGTTGTCTTCCCCAATAGCAACAGTGATCATCTCCCTGCATACTTACTTGGACATCATTTTAATCCCCCAGACATACCTTCTATCGTAAAATCCGCAACAAAAAGAACTTTAATGCTCAAGCATTTATTTCATTCTTACAACTCTGTGACTGGACCCCACTCAAAGCTCTTTTTCTTGATACTGCTGAACTGTTTTAATAACACCTTCCTTGATATACTAAATAGGGCAGCCCCTTAAAGAACTACTATAGTAAAATCTAACTATGCACCTTGGTTAACAAAAGACACTAAAAATCTACTCGGAGACAAAGCCTGGGAACTTTGGGATACCAACAAAAATCAAGTTAACCTAAATCACTGCAGACAACTTCGAAACAAAGCCAAGCGCCAGGTCAAACTTGACAAAAAAAAGTACTATACTGTATTACAGGAACAGCACTACAACAATCCCAAACAAGTTTGGTCTGCCGTTAAAAAAAACTTCAACCCAGTCAGTTATCCACGCCTACCCCTTCAACCACTAGCTATAATGACAACATTGCTGCAGAGTTCAACTCCTTCTTTACAAATTCCATATGCTCACTTTCCAGGTCCAATCTTAATACATCTCCAACTATCCCAACTATACCAGATGAAATCAGTGACACTTTTTCTTCTTTAAACCTCTACAAACGTATACCATAAAAATGCTCTCTAAACTTAAACACGCAACCCTTGGAGCTGCTGGCCTACCTACAGAATTCCTAAAAATAGCAGCAGATGCTATTGTCTATATATGCTTTCTATGAACACTACATTCCCTTAGTTTGGAAACAATTTTATGTTATTCTTCTGCATAAAGGTGGCAACTATACTGGGTTCTCTAACTACCAACCCATAGCTGTCTTACCGCCCCTATCCAAATTATTAGAAAAATGTAGCCACATGTAACTTTTAAACTACCTATTAGCTAATAAACTCTTTATCTAACACAGCACAGATTTAGCCCTAACCATAGTACCACAACTGCCCTTCTAAGTTTTAATAATACCAGCAACCAATTTACAAATAATGGAAAACTTGTATCTTCCATCTTCTTAGATCTATTCAAAGCTTTTGATACCATCTCCCATCAGAAATTTCTTGCTGAAGTTTCCACCTTAAAACTTAGCCAGTCTTCTCTTGCATGGTTCCATAGTTAGTTAACTGGCCAACAACAAGCTTTCAAATGGCAACAAGAACTCTCGTCCCTCCTCCAAAAAAGGAAGGCAATCTGGTTGTCCTCTGCCATAAACAAACTATACAACGGAAGGAAGAGACTGTTGCAGAAAAGAGGAAAATCCCAGGATGCAAAAAAACTTCCTTGCCAGCCTCAGTAAGAAGCTGAGAGCTCTCATAAAATTCTCCACAGCTAGTTACGAAAATAAAATTGCCAAAAATTCCAAAGACAACTACAAGGCATTCTATAGTTACGTCAAGAATCTGAATGGCAGTGCTCAGATCTGCTCTGAGCTGCAACACAATGGCATTAAAATACTAATCCCAAGGATATTGCCAATATCCTGGCAGATCGATTTAGTGCCAATTTTACCCCCCCTCTCACCCCCTAAAGGGTCTATCTCAATACAAAAAGATTGCCAAATTCCGGTAATCACGGCCACACAGGTAGAAACCGCACTCTCCAAAGCTAAGAATACGGCATCCATGAGTCCAGATGACATCCCGGGCTGTGTACTACATGAACTAAAAAATGAACTACAAAATGAACTGGCACCTCACCTAAGTGTCATGTTTAATCATAGCCTCACCTCAGGCTTCATACTGGAACAACAGGAAGCAACCAGGAAACAAACAACAACACAATATCCACCAAAAAGATTTAATAAAAACTGAATGAACTCTCTGACGTCTCGGCCAAAGCCTTCAAGGAGAATAACATGCTTTAAGTGACACAGCAATATATACAAAAGCACTAGAATAATTATACAATTAATCAATTTGAAAAACATCTTAATGAGATAATGCCTTCCAATTGAGCTCTTCAAAAGGAGACATAGTTTTAAATTTTAAAATATAGACAGCCTCTTTTTGCACTAAAAGAGTTTTAATGCTAATATTGTTAAACAAAGAAACACAAATTTGTTCTAATACTGTCCTTTTCAAGCCTTCACTACATTTATTATGAAATTCTGCAAAATGTACTGCTACAGGACTATCCATTTTAGAATTCCTAATATCCCTAACATGTTCTAAAAGTCTAGTTTTAAATGCCCTTTTTGTCTCTCCAATATAAAATTTGTTACAGGGACATTGTAAAGTATATACAACACCAACAGAGTTACAATTAAAGAAACCATGACTATTAAATTTAACATTATTAATTAATTCAAAATTAGTTACAATGTGCTTACAAGCTTTACACTTCCCACAAGGGAAAGTTCCAACTCTAACAGGTTCTCTGTACAATTTTAAAGAGGGCATAACAAACCTGGCTTTAACCAAAAAATTTCTTATATTTTTACCTTTACGGTAAGAAAACTTTATATTCAAATTTAGCCATTGTTGCACATTCCTTAAAGAACATAAATAATGCCAGAAGCGGCTAACTATATCAAGAAAATGTTTAGTAAAACAGCCAAATGTAGTTACGAAATAAATGCTATCCTTATCTTCCCTTAAGCTACTCTGTCGTATTAAATCCCACCCCACAGTATTACTATTGCTATCATAAATAGATTTTTCAACTGTGGGTTTAACCCCTGTAAGCAATCTTATAAAGCCTTTGTTCAAAGTATCTTTACTATATCCTCGGGTTAAAAAAGAATTAACCAAAGAACTCATTTCTTTATGGAAAATGTCAGGTCAATTACATAATCTATGAATGCGTAGCATTTCACCATAGGGTAGAGCATTAATTATATGAGAAGGATGCCCACTGGTGCCATGTAAATATTGGCATATTCCTTCAAATTTTTTATTAGGAGAAGTAACAATATTTTTACCATCAGATATATCTAATACCACATCTAAAAATGGAATAACATGTCCAATATTCAATCCATCAAATTTTATCGAATATTTATTAATATTAATATCATTAAAGAATTTCATAATTTCTTCCTTATTACTATCAACCAAAAATATTAAATCATCCACATACCTAAAATATTTCACAACATGTGTCTGAAAAAATTTATGCTTATAAATAACTTCCAATTCAAACAATCCCATAAACAGATTGGCGTACATGGGGGCAAATGAAGCCCCCATGGCTGTACCCTGCAATTGATGGTATAAAACATTATTAAACTCAAAAAAATTATGAGTTAAACAAAAATGAACCAATTCAATAACATATTCGGTGGCAGGAAAATCTCCTAAAAAAAATCTAATAGCCTCCAATCCAAACTGATGTTTAATATTGCCAATATCCTGGCAGATCGATTTAGTGCCAATTTTACCCCCCTCTCAAATTTTACCCCCTCTCACCCCCTAAAGGGTCTATCTCAATACCAAAAGATTTGGCAATCACAGCCACACAGGTAGAAACCGCACTCTCCAAAGCTAAGAATACGGCATCCATGAGTCCAGATGACATCCCGGGCTGTGTACTACATGAACTAAAAAATGAACTACAAAATGAACTGGCACCTCACCTAAGTGTCATGTTTAATCATAGCCTCACCTCAGGCTTCATGCCCACTGAGTGGCGCACAGCTACAGCTATCCCACTCCACAAGGGGGGATCCACCTTGGATCCCTGGAACTACCGTCCCATCAGTCTGACGACCCTGATCTGCAAGGGCATGGAACGGGTTATCATGGAACTTGCAAACAAAGACATTGACAACCTTCAAACATGGACCCCACCCAATTTGGGTTTGTGAAGGGCCGATCTTGTCTCCTGAACCTGACTGACGACTTCTAATCAGTCTCCAGCGCTGCGAACGAGGGTAACGAACGAGGGTAAGGTGGTCCACACAGCCTATCTGGACCTCGCTAAGGCCTTCGACACAATCCCTTCACTCTGGAATCATTGATAAACTTACTAAGCTGGGCATAAATCCCTACGTCACTCGATGGGTTGCCAGCTGGCTTGCTGACAGAACCCAGACTGTAAAAGTAGCTGACTCCAAATCCAGCTCCAGACAAGTGGAGTACCTTGGGGTTCAGTCCTGGGTCCGCTCTTGTTTGGCATCTCCTTCTCTGAAGTACAGGCCAACACTAAGGGACTCTTGCTAACAAAGTTCACAGATGACTGCAAATTGGGAGCCATTGTTGAATCCCCAAATGATGTGGCTATTCTACAAAAGGGCCTTACAGAAACAGATGCTTGGTGCCAGAGCCATGGGCGTATAGTTATCCCCTTTGGGGAAAAAACATGTACCCATGAATTGCCACATAGGTGGCAGTACACTAAACACCAAAAGTGTGATGAGAGACTTGGGGACAAAGGTGGACAGTGGTCTCCCCTTCGATAACCACATCGCCACAACAATCAGGAAATCTTTCTATGTGGTACACCTCATCAGCAAGGGCTTTTCATCCAGAAAAAAGGAGGTCATTGTCCCACTGTACTCATCCCTCATTAGACCCGTTATAGAGTACAACGCCCCGTTTGGTACATATCTCACAAGACATCTGCAACAGCTGGAAAGGCCGCAGAAATACCTCACTAAAAGAATCATAGGCCTACAGCAAATACCCTATGCTGACAATCTAAAAAAAACTCCAGCTATACTCTGTGGCATATCGTCTACTCAGAGGCGATCTCTGTTTAACATACAAGGCCATGTCAAACCCTGAGCTGTTGGACATGCTCCACTTAAAGAAATCCCAATCCCTCAGAGCCTCATGCTCCAGGGATCTAAACCTTGTCATCACAATGAACAAAACATGCTGGAGAGAGAGGTTCCTGACCCCAGAGACTCCCCATACTCTGGAATAGATTGCCCGTGCAATTCAAGCAGAGCGCCTCCTTGGCCCTCTTCAAAAGGAACCTTGACGATTGTATGGGAGATAGGAAATTCACCCTGGGGACCACGTCATTCGCCCTGCTAGATAGGGGGGGGACCACGTCATTCGCCCTGCTAGATAGGGGTCCAGGGAAGTAAATTTATTGTGGGAAGAAATATCCAGGGAATTGTTATGGCTAGGCTTGTATAGGCCCTATGGCCCATAGCCTAGTACCAACCTATGAACCTATTACCTGTCAACATGGGGGTGCCCCAAGGTTCAATTCTAGGTCTTCTACTTGTTTTAGTATTTTTACTGCATACATCTACTCCCCAAGCTTCCATAGTTCAATACACAGATGATTCTACTCTTATCTGCACTGCATCTTCCTTAAAACAACTTGACTACAACACAACAGTCTTTTTAACTATCAAATCCTGGTAATCTGACTCGCAACCGATTTCTGAACCCACCGAAAACTAAACTGATGCTGTTTCTCCTAAGTCAGTCATGAGATCGCCCAACTCCATTCCAAATATATTCTTCCAACACCATAACAGCCTTATCTCAAACAAAATTATTATGCGTCCAAATTGACAATAACTTGAAATTCAACACACCTATCTCATTCCATCAAAAAGACACACATTCAACTAGGTTCACTGTATAGAATCAAGCCTTTCCTCACTACAATTCAGGCATTTGCCAGAACTTGTGTACTTTCCACCCTATTACATGCCTGTCCTATCTTCACAAACCTAAAGAAAACTGATGTATCCAAGCTTGAAACCTGTTTCAATAAAATATATTCGCTACAAACTCCCCACATAGGTCTCACCACTGCTCTGCCTTACAGCAAGTCAACTGGCTAGAATTACCCTATTCTTAGTTCACTACTGCTCACAGACTGGTATACCAACCTTATAAAATTCCTGCTCTTCAACTAATGCTTATACTAACCTCAAATAAATCTATTACAGATCTCCAAATCCAACAGTAGTGGAGACTCTGTCTACTCTAACTTCATCTCCAAACTATGGAATTCTATCCCTCTGTCATCATAACTATTTTGCTGACCCAACTCACTTTAAAAAGCTACTCTGGGTATTCCTCTGTAACAACTGGCTCTGCTCATGCACTACTCCTGGCTAAATTCTATTCTCCTTGTCTAGTTCTATCTTATCCAGCTACTTTTCTACCATTCTGTGTCCACCATATGTAACTTAACTTGTTGTTTTATCTCCTATCCCCCCTCCTCATCTGTATTAATTTATCCATTTAACTTCTCTTCCCTAAATATCCCCTTACTAGTAGATATTAACTCTCACTGTTCTCTCATCTATTTACCTTGACATTCATTCACTTCTCTCCATCTCCCCTAATATTCCTTCTGCTTCCTCTATACTCTTCTCCCATCCCTTCCCTGTTCTACTTGACTCTACAGTTATTTCACTTCTTCAATATTTACACTTGCATTTGGGAGATTATGTCACTCACTTTTCTGATGTCTATTTCGGTACTCCTGTGCTGTTTTGAAATGTTGATTGTGTACTTATCTGACTTTATTAACTTCCTGTATAATTTGTCACATTATAGTCAACGTAACAAACAAATAATTTGTTGACTGCTGCGAATAAAGGCTTGGATTCCTTTCTAGAATACATTTTTTGGCTGTTTAGTGTAGAGGTTTGAGATGCTTTCATGGTTTTTAAGCTCAGTGAACTTCTGCCAGGAATGGGAGAAAAACAAGGTTCTCCAATTATAACAAGCTTAGTCTCTTATAGGGCTTTTTGTTCCTTGGTAATTGTGTCTTAATGAAGTTTGGAGAGTCGTGGAAAATGTTTGTTCTGAAGATAAATTTCTGTCTGTAAGGGAAGGGGCTTTGATTAATATAGCAATAACCCACGCCTGGGTGTGGGTAATGCTGGATTTACCCACGGCTGGCGTGGTTTGGTCCCGAGGGCGAAGCCCGAGGGACCAAACAAAGCCAACCGTGGGTAAATATAGCATTACCCACACCCAGAAGTGGGTTATTGCTATTATACCATGACATTATTTAAGAAAAGAAACTATTACTTTTCTTAAATAATGGCATAGTATAATGCCTGTTTACTGCCCTTCCGCAGATGTCTGGCATCCGTGGCAGTTCTGATGTACTGCGCGTCTGCGCAGTACATCAGAGCTGTGGGCAAAAGCAACTGAGAAAGCAAGATCTCCGTTGCTTTTTTTTTTACTGTTTCGCTATGTTAAATGGGTTTAACATAGCGAGACAGCTTTAAAATAAGCAACGGAGATCTTCTTCTTCTTTCGGCTTTTTCCCGGTTAGGGGTCACCACAGCGGATCACCTTGTCCGCACATTGATTGGCAGTGGAGTTTTACGGTGTTGAGTTGCCAGCCCGGCACCCAACCTTCCACAGAAGGCACACGCACACCTAGGGCCAATTTAGAGTGTCCAATCCACCTGCAGCATGTCTTTGGGATGTGGGAGGAAACCCGAGCACCCGGAGGAAACCCACGTGACCACAGGGAGGACATGCAGATTCTGCACAGAAGGCACCCCAGCCGAGGATTGAACCGGAGAACCTCTTGCTGTGAGGCGGCAATGCTAACCACTGCACCACCGTGGCCGCCCCAAAATAAGCAACAGAGATGTCCGTTGCTTATTTTAAAACTGTCTCGCTATGTTAAACCCATTTAACATAGCGAAACAGTAAAAAAAGCAACGGAGATCTTGCTTTCTCCGTTGCTTTTTTTTTTTTAAACCTGTCTCGCTATGTTAAATGGGTTTAGCATAGCGAGACAGCATTAAAATAAGCAACGGAGATGTCCGTTGCTTATTTTAAAGCTGTCTCGCTATGTTAAACCCATTTAACATAGCGAGACAGTGTTTTAAAAGTAGAGTTATACTAATGGAAAAAAGTCCGGGCGACCGGACCTTTTTCCATTAGTATAACTCGATTTACAATGTGCACGCTGGCCAATCAGCGTGCACGTTTTTGGGGGGTCATGGTATAATAGTATACATTGCATTATTTGAGTGTTCATCTTTTAGGGCTGAGATGTTCTATATGGGTTGGATTAAGAAAGGGTTTAGCTGTTCTGTATGGTTTGGATGAAGAAAGTTCAGCTTAACATGCTTCAAGATGGCTACACACTGAACAACTGCTTAATTTCAACTCTGCCAATGTGAAAAAAGCTGAGAAAACAAGGTTAGTGAATTTGGCAGTTTGGGTGAAATTTAGATACTGGCTAGTAAGTTCACTGTCTGGATATCAGCAAGGAAGAAGTTTATAGAACTTGATAAAATAAACCAGAAAAGATTAAGAGAAAACACTGGCTGGGATTCAAGCTTCAGCTTTGGTAAAATAGATGGCTTCCTGTCCTTCAGAGAGAAAATAAATCAAATGTAATCTAGTGGGATTAAAGTAAATGAGTATAAAGGCTGGAAACAAATGAAATAAGCTTTTAACTAGCTGTTCAGATGAACTGATAAAACTGAAAAAATCAGAGGTTGAAATAAAGACAGAGTGCACTGGGAAAACCTGAGACTTCCTGCTGTACCATAGAAACTGGAATAAACAGATTGTATCAATTTTATGAAACTGTACTTGTGTTACTGTAAATGTGCCCTAACAAATGTTGCTGTGTATGTTCCAATCTGGTAATAAGAAAACAGCCATGGCTTTTATTATTAAAGATGCAGCCATACCAGGAGAGAGAGTTAATCCTGGAAAAACTACGGAAGAAAGGAAAAGTATTAAAAATTGGAGAGAGCAGACTCTCTTTAGAAAATGATTTATTGTACATCCGCCACACTAGAAGCAAGTTTATCCCAGCAATCAAGGAATGCTGAGAGGTGGGTGTAAGATTCAAGCTACTTTATCTTTCTGTCTTCATAATGTTTGTCCTGGAGCATTGAATACCTTTTGGAAAGCAGAACAGGCAGATGGTGAATCCAACAAAAAGTGAAGCAGAAGGTGAGTCTGCTTCTCATTCTTCTGACATTAAATCTTGTAGAAAGACTTTTTGAAACTGAAACCTATTCCATTGTTCCATAGGAAAATGTTTGAACCAGTCAGGAAGAAGACCAACACCACTGAAATTCACATTTGTGAAATATGGCTTTGCAAGAACATGTTTCTGAGAGACTTTAATTTTGTTGACTTTATTAAACCTGTAAGAAGACTGTAAAGCCACATACTCACATTGTCATTAATGTTTGGAGGGACATATAAATAAAACATTTTTTTTTTAGTATTTATATAAACATTGTGATATAAACTTCGTTATACTGTAAAACAGTTTTTTATATAGTGTGCAGTCAAGAGGTATTTTGTGTGTGTGGGTGGATGCGGGGTTGTCTTTTTAGTGACTTGTGTGTTGCAAACAAGTATGTTTTCTTAGTTGTAAACAATTTAGGCTTTACACTAACAAACAAAGAATGGCTGGATAAAAGCAAGTTTAAGTGTACAGATTATGTTATGTGTAGAATTTAAGATAATTTCACTTGTTTTACAAGGACAAATGACTAATGTCCTTGGTTTAAGATATAAACAAGAATTTTTGCTGCAAGCAGGTAGTCTTGAAACATAAGAGAAAATGAAAGTCATGAAAAAAAATGCTAATTTTATTGTATCTACAAAGATATTAGATTGTTTTTTATTAGCAAATACTCAGTGGGAGCCTGGAGCTGAAGGCAGTTAGCCAGGGAAAATCTGTACCTTGCTTTTTGAGTGAAATTACAATGATTCCTTCATGCATCTGCATACTTGTTGGCATTTTTTCCTCATTTCATACTATTTCTACATGCAGTGGAACTGTCTGCAGGTGCACTCAATTAATCTCTACAACTCTGAGCATTCTTTGCTGAGGGAAATGCAAAATGGTAGGCACTTCAGTGAAAAATAAAATTTGAAATTATGGGAAGTGAATGAGAGATAGTAGTCTCCCCAGCAGCCTTAATACTTTAATGCATTTAATAGAACGGTACACAGTTAACGGTAGCCAGTGCACTTTTGCTTAGGGTTAAAAGTTAATGCTTTCTGAAAGAGTGCAAGCTGTTTTTCAGTTTGGGAGGGGAATACATTTAACAAAAGAACAGGCAACAGTCAGTATATTTGGTAACACAGGTTGTAACATGCACTTCAGCAATGGTGACGTAAGTAATGCCTGTGGGTGCATTTGTTGATTTCGGGTGAATTTGTTGATTTCGGGTGATTGTTCCTGTCCAATGAGTTAAACCTAATTTGTTGAAAATATACATTGCTTTGTGAGTTTGTTCTAAGTTAATAGTGGATAGGGTGTGCTGAAAATACACTTAGTTTTTTGTTTCAGGGCTTTCATTAAAGCAAAAAAGTTTAGAAATATGTGTCAAAGGTTCAAGTGGAGATAAGAAGAAATAACTGTATAAAAGATCAAGCTGCCAGATATTGGTGTGTGCATGTAAGGCAACATTGGTAATACACATTACAAAATGTAATGCATAATAAGGGCGAATGGCTACTCTGTCCATATTATCTTGGAATGTAAATGGTCTTGCAGGTATTGCCAAAAATGATAGAGTTTTGAAATATGTTAAGAAATGTCAAGTGAATAGTGCTGCAGGAGACGCATTTGGAAACAAACGAGCACGTGGTTTGACGGAGAAAGGATTTCAGGATGGATATTCAACAGGATATTACGTCAAAAGAAAAGTAATAATACTGATTGCTACAGTGGCCCCAGTAATGATAGAAAAGGAAAAAAAGACAGATTTCTGGTTGCAGTGGGGTATTGGTAAGAGAGGTGGATTATGCTGGTGTGTATTTATATTCCACCCAAGACTGGTATTTTTGGAGGTTAAGAACATTTTGTAAGAAATAATCAGTTTTCAGAAGGGAGCACTACTTATAGGTGGGAACACTACTTATAGGTGAGGACTGGAAATTGATTTGCCATAGTGGGGTATGTATCAGAACCTAGCAGGAAAACTATAACACAAAAGGACAGATTTATGAAGAAATTTGTGAAGATATCTGGTATGGAAGACATGAATTCAATAGTAGGAACTTGGATAAGATTTGCATATTATTCCTCAAGGTGTAATAACTGGGCTGGCTAGAAATAGATATTTCACAGAAGCATGTGTATTTATAGGTTCATAGGTGTGTACTAGGCTAATGGCCTGGAGACTTTGCAAGCCTAGCCCATAGGATTACCCTGACATCGTGCCACCCAACCTCATTTCCCAGTGCCTCTGTCGAGTAGAGCCACTGGAGTGATCCCCGGGGTAAATTTTCCATTTCCTATCCACTCGTCAAGATTTCTCTTGAGGGCCAGTGAGGTGCTCTGTTTGACATGTATGAGAAGTCTATTCCATAGCATGGGCAGTCTCTGGGTTTAGTTGAAAGCTTCATCCCACATCTGATGGTGATTTGAGATCTTGCACCATTTTAAAAATTCAGGGTAATGAAGTAATTGAAGTAAAAATGAGACACCTTTACCTTCCTACCTACCTGTTAAAAACAGGAATTCAAGGAATGGAAAGTGGGAATTATTAGGGAAGATAAAAAATTCTTCAGATGAAATGGCTAGTGAGTGGGAGAAATGAAAACAGATTTTAAAAATAGGGTTGAATAATAAGAATTATTTGGAGGGGCTGATGAAGTTTAAAGTAGTACAGAATTGGGGAAATCTCACAGAACAAGAACTGCAGAGCGCTAAAGAGAAATAATGGGATTTTTGGATAATATGCACAAGTTTAGAAAGATTGCTGTTGAGCCGCTACTTTTTGATAACTAATCCAGATCACAAAAACTTTTAGTACAATGATTTAGATGAAAGGATTTGATGCTAAACTTGGGGAACCTATGATGAGAAACACATCCAGAGATCCAGTAGAGGTATTGGAG
Source organism: Protopterus annectens (assembly GCF_019279795.1). Lineage (NCBI taxonomy): Eukaryota > Metazoa > Chordata > Ceratodontiformes > Protopteridae > Protopterus > Protopterus annectens. Next base: position 251,107,233 of record NC_056728.1, on the reverse strand, counting down.
ATATTTTGGAAATTTTATGAAAATTTGTACAAAGTTGAGGAATGTGGAAACCAGGAAAGAACACAAATGGAAATATTTATGGAAAACTTAATTAATGCCAAGGTTAGAGGAATACAGCTCAACAACTAATAGTTAAGATGGGAGGAAATGAAATAAAAATGGCAATGTATAATCGGTCTGGAAAGAAGTCTCCAGGAACAGATGGGGCCAGATAATCTGAAACACTTGCTCTCAATGCAAATCACTTAATTCCATGTAAGACCCATCTGTAAACAGGGTTATATTGGGGGTCTGATTCTAAAAGACCTGCTGTCAGTGATATTATTTTGTACTTGAGAAATCCCGAAAAGGATATTTTGGTGTTGTGGAACATTTTGAGACAGTTTCAGATTTTTTTAGGATATAAAATTTATGAAGACAGAATAAAGGCTGTAGCTGTAAATTAGGTACCCCCTCCCCACACAAACTGGTTTAGTAATACACATGGGGAGACAGTAAGACAAAGTATTTGGGAGTATGAATTAAAAAGGCTTCTGTTATGGCAGATGAGGATATGTGGGAAGAGACTAAACAAAAGATAACACAAAAACCTGAGTCAGGATGTTTTTGCTGATGGATGGTAAATACAAGTAGTGAAATATTTTTTGTCCCTTTAGTTTTATATACAGGTGAGGCATAATTTTATCGACCAGAGTAGAAGTTCTACCTCACCTGTATATAAAACTAAAGGGACAAAAAATATTTCACTACTTGTATTTACCAAGTTATGGACAGTAATTCATAAAGAATTGAAGGAATTTATCTGGGAAGAGGAGAGGCAAGACTTAAGTGGGATGAGTTGATCTACCTGATCGATCAAGGTGGTTTAGGATTGCCTGATTTGAAGGGATATTATAGAACTGTGGAGTTAAGGATGATATACAACACAAGCAGAATGTTATAAATTAAAGTGGAAAGGGATGATAGTGGAACGGAGTAAGTTCAAGAAAGAGAGGGTGGAATTTTGGATGCAGACCCTTAAGGAAAATAATAGCTATGGTGGTGCAGCAGTTACCGTTGTCAACTCACAGCAAGAGGTTCTCCCGTTCTATTCTCGCTTGGAGCACCTTCCGTGTGGAGTCTGCATGTCCTACCTGCGGTCGAGTGACGTTAAAGACATGCAGGTAGGTGCGAGCGGGAATGGGCGTGCCTTCTTTGAAGGTTGGGCGTCGGGCTGGCAACTCGGCACCATACAAATCCACTGCCAATCATGAGCAGACTGGAGTTCCGCTGTGGCGACCCCAAGACATTACTATCCTTAAGGAAAATAACCATTCAGAATATTATATTAATGGAAGTTATAGAGAGTATTCTAAGAACCAATCCAACATGGGAATGGACATTTTGGAAATGGGGATGACTGTTAAGTATGGGTACAGAAAACAGGCAAAGAGGGCTGGAATTTACTGGAGAAAACTGGTAAAGGATCCAAGGTGTATTGGGAGCAAATAAGGAAAGGTAATAGTGGGATGAGGCCAAGAAGAAGTTTAAACTGTTGGTTACACACTTCCTCACCACGGATTGCTGTCAGAGTATAGGCAAGGAGAAAGGGAGAGGGAAGTCCTAACCTGCTTTGGTAGAGTCTTTAGGCAATTCTGGAACTTAAGCTACTGTGAGAAAAGGGTTAATTAGTAGGGCATATAAAATATTACATGATAACTGTAAGAATGAATCAGAGGAAGTTAGAAAAAGATTGGGAAAAGTGACTGGAAAAGCATTTTACAAGGGAATGACTGGAAGCCGTATGTATGGCTCACTTGTATGCAACAAAGCCAGAAGGTTAGGATTTTTGCATGGAAGTGTTTGCCTAGGTATTTAGCTAGCCTAAGCAGGCTTAAAAGAGAAATTTTCCTCTGGTAGATGGCAAATGGTGGTGGTGTAATGAGAAGGAAGGGGTACCTGGGAACATGTGTTTTTGGGTGTGTAATGAGTTGGGAGATTTTAACAGTTCCTAATAGAATGCTCTGTTGTCAGAAATGAAAGAGCGAATGTCTAACTAAAGAGATTCTCTTTTAAACACCTTTATTAATTTATCACCTGTGATATAGACAAATTTACATTTTTATAAAAATAATCAAATTGTATTAAGTTCAAGTTTACAAACATTATAATTCAGATATATTGCTACATATTATATAACCTAAGCAACATTACATAAATGATTCAATTCATACCCTCTATACTTTTTTAAACGAAAAACACCTTTATTAGACAATCATATATTTGTATAACTGAAGACAAACCACACCGACACTAGCCTAGTTGCAAACATCACAAACCATACTGACTCCATTATACATCAGTTATAATGTACACAGTCATTTTCAGTCAAACATTACATAGTTCATTTAAGTCCTGCCTTTTTTTTAAACCTCATTCCTCCAATGTATTCCCACAATTCACATTTTTTCCTATGTAGTTTGCTCCTACTCTTTCCTGAAGATCTAAATTCCATTTGTTTTATCTCTGTTAGTATAGTCACTACTTCTAGTATAGTTTATGATTTTGATTCCATTTTCTAGTAATTGCTTTTTGGCAGCCACAGTAATTATTCACAGCAAGGCTTTATTATGTCTAGGCAATTCCGTTTCTGTATTATAGCTCAGAAAATCATCTCCCTCATCACAGCAATTTGCCCATCCTGCAGGGAATCCTTAAAGTCCAAACTTACAGCACTCCCAGAAAATATATTCCAAATTATCTCTTTTTTTCCCCATCAGACCTCCAACGTTTGCTGTCTACCTGAGGAAAAATTTTATGGAGTCTGTTGGGGTATAAAAATATTTATGTAAACATTTCCAAGCAAAAATCCTAAATCTAGGTTTTGTTGTGTATTTGGGAGACCTGCATATATCTTCCCATTGCTTATCCAGTCTCTCTTCCAACTCTTTTCTAACCTCCTCTGATTTGATTCTTATAGTTATCATTCAATATTTATGTGATCTACTAATTATTCCCTTTTTAATTACAGTTTCTGTTCTGGAGTCTACAAAAACTCTACCAGTGCTGGTCTTCCATTTACAACCCCCCTATTTCTTTGTATTTGCCTATACCCTTGTATCAATCCTTGATAGGGAAGGCAATCTCTAACCTGCAGTCCAAATAAATTCTTGGTGTCTTCCCATTCTTATCTTTCCCTGTCTAGTTATCTGCTCCCAATACCTTGGTTCTTTTTGCCAGTTTTCCTCCAATAAATTCCAGCCCCCTTTTGCCTATTGTCTGTATCTCTATATTCTTAATTGTAGTCCCAATCGGCAGAATCTCCTTTCTCCAGTCCTGTGTTGGATTAATACTTAGGATACTTTCTTCTCCTTTATAGATAATATTCTGTACGATTATTTTAATTCTCTTTAAAGACCTGCATCCAAAATCCCAGTCTCTCCTTATTCCTTTCCATTTTGAATTCTAGTTTTCTCTTTGTGCTGTGTATAGGAGCCTTAACTGTGTAGCTCAGAAATACCCCTTTAAATCAGATAATACCAGTCTGCCCTTCTGCTGGAAGAATCAGTTTATCCCACTCGACTCTTGCTGTCTTCCCTTCCCAGATAAAGTCATTCAGCCTCTTTATTAATTGCTAGCCACAACTTCTCCTCTGGTTGACGAAATATGCCTGATCTGTATAAGAGACTAATGGGACTAAAACATTTTAACTGCTTGTGTCTTGGTGTCCATATCCATATAACAAAGCTTCCATTTTCTCAGTTTTTGTATTTTTTGTTTAGTCTATTCCTACATATCCTTAGCTGACACACCAGAATAATTTTTAATCCATACTCCTAAATACTTCATTCTATCATCTCCTCATAAATACAGATATTGTGGAATCATTTCATATGTGGGTACATAATTTTACCACTATTGCCTTTGTTTTAGCTTCATTAATTTTGTATCCCAAAAAGCTTTGAAACTGTCTCAAAATGTTCCTCAACACTGTAGTGTCTCCTTCTGGTTTTGTCAGGTATTGCAAATAGAGCCAGCTTTTCTTGACTATCATACCAATTATATCCTTGAATTTCTGAGTCCCTTATTTTCTTTGCCAGTGTTTCTAAATGTAACACAGGTGTTTCTAAATGTAACACAGATAACAAAGGGGAAAGAGGACACCCCTACCTGGTTCCTCTGCTCAAGCAGAAATTATCAGAGGACCTCGCTCAGCAATTTTCCCCTGTGATCACTCTTATAGTCTCCTAATTAACTATATATATATATATATATATATATATATATATATATATATATATATGTCTACATATGAAATTTTTTTTTTTTTTTTTTTTTTTTAGGAAATGCAAGTGCTTCCATTGCCTTGCTCATAAAGTCCCAGCTTACTCTGTCAAATGCTTTTTCTGCATGAAGACCCACCACCAACAATGGTATTTTCTTACCTTCTGCTTCCCTCTGGATCATCAGTGTTCTGTTAATGTTGTTAAATCTTTGCCCTCCCCTCCACAAAACCACACTGATCCGTATCTATCAATGTTTGCATTACTTTGCTATTCTTTTAGCCATTGTAGATATGAACACTATATAATTATGGTTTAGTTAAATGAGCCTGTATTAAGCTGGATCTGATGGATCTTTACCCTCTTTAGGTATTACAACTACCACTGGTTTCTTTTGGTACTTCTCCTCCTCTTAAAATACTGTTAAACAAAATATTCCAGATCTTTCAGTTTTTTCCCTCCTAGCTTCCAAACTTCCACAGTAATGCCATCTTTTCCTGGGTACTTTGCTCATCTTCTCCTATCCTAGCCATTACTAATTGAGCCTCAACTACCTCTGATCTTGGCATATTTAATTCTTCCATAAACATTTCCATTTGTATCTTTTCTTCATTTTCGTATTTCTCTGCTCTATACAGACTTTCATGAATTTCTGAAATATTTGTAATACCTCTACAGGATCTTTTTGTTACCTTCCTTGTTATATGCTCCCTAAGCCCTTTGTACTTTCTGTTTCCTGAGTCCTTGTGCCAAACGTTTTTGTGCTCTAATGTTATGAAAACACAGTTGCTTAACAGCAATCTTTTTTTAAACTTGTGTATATTATCAGTGTGATCCCTTATTTTCTGCTTAGCATTCTGCAATCGATCCTTTTCTTGTTCTGTGAGATTCCCCATATTCTGCAGTACTTCAACATTTGTCAATCCCTCTAAGTAGTTCTTGTTACTTCTTAACCATAGTTCCCTTTCTTTTATTTCCACCCTATTTTTAAACTCCACCTTGATTTTAGTTCTTATTGATGCATGATCTGAAATAGATATTGGATGCGTGTTTAGACCTTCAGTTAAATGCACATGTTCCTGTGAAGTGTAAATTCTGTCTAGCTCAGCCCAGTTTTTATAACTTGGAGAATAATATGCAATTTCACTCCGAACTCCTGTTATTGAAATCACATCTTCCATGCCAAATATTTTCATAAATTTCTTCAAAAGTCTACCCTGTTTTGTTATACTTTTCCTTTTGAGCCCCCCAGACACATCTTTCATGCTGCAAATCAAGTTCCAGTCCCCACATATAAGTAATATTCCTTGGTGAAACTGATTATTTATTTTCCCCAGAATTCTCTTAAGCTCCATTATAGGAGTTTTAAATGGAATATAAATACATACTAGTGTAATCCTCCTCCCTTGCCAGTAATGTGCCATTGTTATCTTTTTTTATCCTCCTTTTATCACTATTGTAGTCCCTCCTTGCAATTAATACAAGTACTCCTCTTTTTCTTTGTCCCAGATATTCCGCTGAATAACCATCCTGAAAACCTTTCTTTATCAGATTCATATCAGTTCTTTCAAAGTGCGTCTCCTGTAACATAACTGTTTGCATTCTACATTTTTAATATAGTTCACTATTCTTTCTTTTTAGTATTTGTGTGAGACCATTGAGATCATTGACATTTAAGGACATCACAGAACGCCTAATTGTATTAAAAAGCCATTATTCGCACCTTTTATGTATAACACATTTTTGTTAAATGTCTAATTCCAGCTTTTGTGTTACATTCATACACTGCTTGGCAGGTTGAACTTTTGTATAGTTGTTTCTTGTCATGTCCATTTGAGCCAGTGTCGCATAGTGCAAAAGTTTTTTGTTTTATTGAAAGCCCTCCAAAAAAAACTGTAATATCGCCCTAAAACCTCATACTAAGTCAGAAGACTATATACATCTTCAGATATTGAAGTTTTACCCTCCTATTAGAAATAAGTGCCCCAAAGTGATGACTACACTCGCAGACTTGTTAACCTAAAAGAAAGAATTTCCATGCTAAGATGCATGGAAGGAAATTATCTCTTGAGGTGGGACACAGGATCTGAATGGCCTACATATAGTAAGGCCTTATTAAGTTTAATTCTGTTGACTGCTAAAAAACCGTTGCTAGAAAATGGAAATCATAATCTAAACTGGTTGTGTTTGAAATATTGAATATTTTAAAAGGCATAAAATAATTGGAAGTGGGATCTCTAGAAAAGGAAGGAGAAAACTACCTGGAAATCAAAATTGTGGGAGCAATACATGCAGAATAATGTTCAGGAGGAGGAGTGAGGTTTAAGGAAAGGCAGGAATTGAGCCAATTTATGAACTGGACTGAATGACAGTTGCTATAAAAAAGTATGTATAATGCATATAAATGAAACAAATGTTAATATAGTTTGCTTTCTTTTCCACTAATGTGTATGTGAATATGTTTTAAGTGATTATTTAATAAAGATGATCACATATTTAAAAAAAAGTTCAAATTAACATTTTCTGGAAGGTGGAACAGTGGCACAGCAGGTAGCTTTGCTCCTTTACAGTAAGAGGTTTTCCGGTTCAGGTCTCCAGTGGGGGTGCCTTCTGTGCAGAGTCTGCAGGCCCTTTCCATGTTCGCCTGGGTGGTTTCCTTCCTTATTCTAAAGACATGCAGTAGATGGGTCAGGGACTCTAAATAATTTTGTATGTTTGATTGTATAATTTGGAAGAAAGACCTGACAACTGTCTTCCACCCCCCCATCTATCTTGTAAACTCTGTGGGTAGTGGTGGCTGTCCACAGTGTCACCCTAGGCGTCCGCTTTGAATCGTAAGAGATGATGAGGATACCCTTGAAAGGTTTGGAATGCTGCATTATTTCACGTATGAGTGATTTTAAAGCTATTTTGGATTGGAGGGGTAGATGGTATGCTGCAGCTAGGGCAAAAGTGTTGCTTTTAGTGGAATATTGATTCCAAGCTAGTTGGGGTCATGACCATTCAAATAGGAGCTTTAGGTAGTAAGAATAACTTGTTGTTTTAAATGAGTGTTCCACAACCTATTCTGATCTCCTGTAGTGCATCATAATTATCATATAAGGTGGCAGCTGAGGTTTAGTCTGATTTAAACTCTGATAACAGCTGTGTCAGTGGACTGAGTGAGCAGGACTGAATAAAGTTATTGTAGTTTTACTATGCTTCCAGGGCTGGGTAGAACTGTCTTAATTAGTTAAGACCTTTTTTTGAGTATTATTACTAAGTGTTGTGGACTAGGGTTAGTTTCAAGGTGTCTGTGTATTAGGAATGTGTGTAGCAAGAATCCGTCTGCACATGCAGATACTAAAGGAAACCCGGCAATCCTGTTTTGTAATGATTAAAGCTGTATACACAAGCAAATGATATCAGAAAAAAAATCCTTAAACTTGGACAGGACACGGATGACAGTCTAGAGAGAGGTACTTAACCCTGGTTCTGCAAAATAAGTTATGTTGTCTTAAGAATGACCAAAGGGCAGCCACGGTGGTGCAGCGGTTAGCGTTGCTGCCTCTCAGCAAGAGGTTCTCTGGTTCGATTCTTGGCTGGGGTGCCTTCTGTGCGGAGTCTGCATATCCTCCCTGTGGTTGCGTGGGTTTCTGCCGAGTGCTCCGGTTTCCTCCTACATCCCAAAGACATGCAGTAGGTGGATTGGACACTCTAAATTGGCCATAGGTGTGAGTGTGTGTCTTCTGTGGAAGGTTGGGCGCTGGGCTGGCAACAAGACACCGTAAAACTCCACTGCCAATCATGAGCGGACAGATGATCCGCTGTGGCGACCCCTAACCGGGAAAAAGCCGAAAGAAGAAGTCTTAAGAATGACCACAACTGGGGTGAGGATGGGGCAGGTAATTAGAACTGCCAAGATCACTTTGGCGGCAAGTTGTAATAAAATACTTGTGCAGAATTTGACATATAACATTAAATAGTGTAAGAAAGACTTGGTAATTCTGTCAGATTATAGGCCTGCTATTTAAGCAACCCCGGCAAGTTTTTTTATAATTTTGATTCTCTTAATAAGATAGAGCAGAGTTAGTGCTGTGCCCTTTCCATCACATCACTGTTTATTTTTGTTTCATATTTAGCTTGTATTCGTTCCCCTTGTACTGTAGCAGTGCACATTATTTCAAGTCTTTAACACAGGCTCCTATTCTGATGCAAGGTCATGTGCTGTTTTTCTTTTTCTTTTCCTTATTCACATATCATAGTTGTAGACCATTTCTGTTTCCAGCTGTCTGTGTAGTCCCCATAGTCTGCAAGCACCAGTTCTAATGTCGGTGTTCTGTCTGGGTAAGTCCTTCACCCCCCCCCCCAGTATTTGTGTCTTTCTTGTCCCTTTAATCTTTGAGGGTAATTTCCCTTCCTCCCCCAGGCTCTTGTGCTCTCTTTTCTCTTGCATTTCTCTGGATACATTTTGGTGGCAGCATAAATTGCCTGACTTCTTCCTTGTGTTCCTAAGCCATTTTAGCTTAGTTGGTGGCAGCATTTTTTATATTTCAATTACCTATTTATTTCTCTCTCTTTTCTACCCCCTCTTGCATATACACTTTTTCTAGTCTAGCACAGAACATCATTATTGATAACGGCAATTCTTACGATTGTGCTGGCTCCTCTAAATTAAAATAACTGTTCTTAACATATTTCCTGTTGTACCTCTTTATGAGCGTTATTCCTTGCTTCACAAACCATTATTAGTAACATACTATGGTAGCTGTCCTTAGCAGTGTACTTAAGCCTATGTATATGGTAAATGCATTGTATTCTGCTGTTCCTTATTAAATTTGTGAGAGACCCGATTACTCCGTCTGTACTTCTTTATAACTTCAAGCTAGCTTTCTTCACTGTTCACTGAAAACCACTTTTTCTCCTTATATTTTGTTTCAGTTTGGTGCTGTACCTTCTTCAAGACTAAAACACTCCTCCTGTATCCTTTCACATTTTCGTTGCTTTTACTTTTTAACACATTAAGAATGTTTTTATACTCTATTTTCTGTGCTCAGTTAGCAATTTTTCCTCACAGCAAGAGGTTCTCCGGTTAGAGTCTCGTCTGAGGTGCCTTTTTTGCAGAGTCTGCATGCCCGCCTTGCGGTCACGTGGGTTTCCTCCAAGTGCTCAGGTTTCCTCCCACATTCCAAAGACATGCAGTAGGTGGATTGGACAATCTAAATTGGCCATAGGTGAAAGTGTTTCTGTATCTGTCTTTTGGAAATGGTCAAAGTTTCATTGTTAACTACACCTATAAGTACTTGTGTAGTTTTTGAGATTTGTCAAGCTGTCCTGCCAAAAAAAAAAAAAATCCACTTACCCTTGACTGATTCTTCTTTCTTTATTCTAGAGTAATATGCTATTCATTATCTTTCAGCATGTCAAACCTTTCAGCAAGCTTTTCTTTCTAGGTCTTCTGTGGACGCTTCTTTTGCTCTCAATGATACTGAATCTATTATTTAATAAAGCTTCTCTTGTGCCCATTCCACAACAATTCTCTCAGTTTGTGGTCAACTCCCTATCACAAGTGCAAGACCAAAAAATAAACTGAATTCAAAGAAAAACAAAAAAGTGCATTTCAAAAATAAATTTGCCTTTACAGAGCATTTTGGTAGGGGCTTTGCAGCCCCTGACCTGGGGAAGCTACATCCCTGCTACTTTCAAATCTAAGGGCCTGCACCTTGTAATAAGGATGTCCTCAGACTTCTGTGTATTCCCATTACATCATTTATGCTTGATGGCAGAAAGAAAACAGTAATCTATTCCATGGGTTCACATTACTCTCTGTAGAAAAGTAAGATGAAGGGAGTACTTGAACTACGGTGTGTGGGGGGGTCCAGACCCTGCACCCTTGCCACAGTAAACTTCAGCATTAATGTAGTAACACCTGAAGTGGAGTGTCACACCTCCAGCAGTCTACATCATCTTGCATTCCAGAGTATCTTTACACAAAAGTAAGCCTTTTGTGAATAATAAAAGCTATTAAAACTGTACAAATTGCATTGTTATAAGTATTTGTGGGGAAAATAGTGACTTCATAGTCTTTACTTAAATACTGTTTTTCCTTACTATCACAACCCTGCTAGGGGGCATATGCTGAGATTATGAATACCACACTGCCATTACACTGGAGTTTGATTGCCATGAGTCTGTCACTAATTCTGATGATATCTTTTACTGCCTTCTGAAGCCACTCTCTCCACAATTCCCACTCCATTATTAGCCTGTCCCCTTCCTGAGTAGTAGACTCTGGATCCCAAGCCAAATGGCTTTGCTGCACTGCCCTTCCATCTTGTCTCTTGGATACATAGGCTGTCCAGTGTCCTCTGTATCATTATGTCATCCACTTCCAAGCTGCGTCCCATCAGTGAACCCACATTAAGTAAACTGTTTAACCTAGACATATATTTTCAGAACATTGTTGTTAACCAGACGTAAGCTTCCATATGGCAACAAGAAATTCCTCTTTGAGTGCATGATTGAGATATTTACATAAATGCAAACATATGCTTAATTGTTTAGTAGAATGAGTAACACAAATATTTCTCAAGATTTGCAACTTGCAGTGCAAATTTGAAAGACAGTTTTCTTTGACATCTAAAGTTTCACCTGATGTCATGCAACAGTTAAGTCACTTTCTTTGAAGTATTAAGTACATATGGAAATATTGCGAAGCAACGAACTGCCACACCACAGAAAAGAAACAACGTACCAGTGGAAAAACACTTTATTCTCTCTAGCGCCTCTGCTCAAAAAAGCCTTCAAGGAGTAACAATTCACATATACCAAAGGTATTTATAACACTAACCACTTAATTATTCAATTAAACATTCAATTAAGCATAAAAATAAATATATTCTTAAAACAGTACTTTAAATTAAACTTTTCCAACAGCACTCTGTATTTAACCCTTTAGGAATTAGTTTCATATTTCAAAATAAAAATCATTTCTTTCTTTAAAAGTATATTTTTTATTTTACCTTCACTGACTTCATTTATAAAAAATCTGCTCTAATAAAGTAGTCTGCAAACTATCACATTTTCCCCCATGAAATTCAGAGAAATGTTGGGCTAAGGGACTTTCTAATTTATTTGCCCTTGTATCCCTTAAATGCTCCATAATTCTAGTTTTGAACATTCTTTTAGTTTGACCCACATAAAAATTTTCACAACCACATTTAATGGCATAAATAACTCGCTCTGTCCTACAATTAAAATGGTCATTAGGTTTAAAATTAATTCCATTCATACGTGGAAAAAAATTAATTACATAAGGACAACTTTTACATTTCCCACGTGGTACCATTCCTTTAATAGCAATTTGTTCATATATTTTCTCTCCAGGTATACAAAATTTAGTATGCACTATCATATCCCTTATATTCCTCCCTCTTTTATAAGAAAAAGTCAATTTCTTTTCTAATAATTCATTAAGCTCTCCATAATTTCTCAAAAATTCCCAAAAATGTAAAATACATTTCTTAATATTTTCACTATATATATTAAATGTGGAGACCATAAAAATCTTATCCAATTCTTTATGATTCATAATATGTTTGTTATTTTGTTTTTTCCATTTTAATCCAGCATTAAATCTTTTATCAAATATTTTTTCTATACTTAAATCAATTAATTGCTTATCATACTGCCTTTTTATGAACATATCTGTAGTATATTTAATCTCGTTTAAAATTTTTTTTTCATCATTACAAATACGAGATATTCTTAAAAATTCCCCACAGGGCAAAGTTTCCATAGTATGCCTAGGATGGCAGCTTGTACCCATTAAAAATTCATTCGGACAATCAAATTTTCTATGAATACCTGTAGCAATAGGTTTGCCTACAATACCCTGTAAATTAATATCTAAAAAAGAAACTTTTAAACCACATTGTATACCGTCAAATAATATTCCAAACCTATTCAAGTGTATATCTTGTACAAACTTCTCAACCACAGATTTACCCCCATCACACACAAAAAAATAAATCATCAATAAATCTAAAATAATATATAACATAATTATTAACAAAAAATTAGTGTAAATATATTCATATTCCACCAATCCCATAAAAATATTTGCATACATGGGTGCAAATGCAGCACCCATGGCTGTACCTTGGATTTGGAAAATTTTATTATCAAAATAAAACTTATTATTCTCCAAACAAAATTTAACTAAATCTAAAATGTAATATGTTAAAGGAGAATCCCCCATCTGTTTATTTAAAGCCTCTATTCCAAAAGAATGTTTAATATTGGTATAAAGGCTTTTGACATCTAAAGTCAACCAATACATATTCTCATTCCAAATCACATTTTTAATTCTAGCCAGAAAATCAAAAGAATCTTGTATGTAAGATGGAAGTTTCTGTGCTTCCTTCAGCAACACTTGATGTAAAATTACCCCTAGATTGTTTCGGCTAGTAATTATTTTTTGCACAGTCAGCCTACCAGGGAGATTTTTCATGTCTTTATGGATTTTTGGTAGGCAGTAAAAATAGGCTGGACTACAATCTTCGATGTTCAACTTATTCTCAACATCAGTATCTAACCAGTAACCTAATCTCAAACCTCTTTGTATTAAACTCAAATAATTTTCTTTAGCTTGTAATATAGCCTCATAAGAGGCTTCGCAATATACAGACTGATCTACTAATAAGTCCATACACATTCTGTAATACTGAGTATAATGCATAATGACTATTTTGTTTCCCTTATCTGAGGGCTTTACAATTAAGTCACGTTGTTTAGAAAAATCCATCAATTCAACCCATTCATTTTTGGATAAATTAAAACTTACTTTCCTCTTGTCTAAATTATCTAGTAATGAATAAATTTCAAAACTTAACATCATCTGAAAGTTTTTTATTCCTTCATGCACAAATGGTGGCATGAATTTATTCCTTGTGTTAACTGCGGACGTATCTATAGTGCAGTACGCATTTAATTCACTAACACAAGATGTAAATGAATCATTAATAGAATCATAACTAGATTCTACTCTGTGAGTTATTCAAAACAGTTTTTATCCCAACTTTTTTTTAACAGCGATACAATGAAAATAATACCAAAGATGTAATTTAGGAACAAATCTAAATAGCTCTACTTTACATTCATATTTTTTTGGCAAAACAGTTGGTACAAATTTTAAACCGTGGTTCAAGACAGAATAAATTTCATCACTGATGTAACAACCAGATAAGTTGACAACTATATTAGAAACAAAGCACGAACAAGAGTTAATACCATCTAGTCCTTTTGTTTTCACGCCATTGACGAGGCGGCCCTCCTCTCTGTTGTTCCTGCTCTGTGTAGCTTCTTTTTTGTTGTTGTTGCCTCCCATATGGTCTTGGGGGACGAAAATGTTCAGAAAAATAACAATTGTCTACTGGTGAAGGCAAGGGTGGAAATTCAGAAGCTAAGTCACTATCACTTTGTTTATGTATGTTTGATCTCACATTAGTATTAGTAGTACTATCAACTCTCTCCCTCTGAGGACCGCCCTTATTATGGCGACCCATTCTGGAATGTGATTGCCGATTGGATCCACCAAAGAAGGCTGTGCCCTTATCAAAATCACGAAGATCCCTTTGTATTTTACACATCTTCTGTTCCAGTACTTTTTTTCTCATGCACATTAAGTTTATCCTGAATCTCAGTAAGACAGGATTCAAATTTCACCCTGTCCAGAGCAGACATTAAATTTGTACACACCATGCTGATTTCCTTTTTGATATTAGACAATTTAAGAATATCCCGTTCTATAAGAATATTGAGCCATTCAATTGAGCAATGATGTGCCGCATTCTCCCATCTCTGTTGGAAGACTTTATCAGTCGCACACGTCCCAGTGAAGGGCTCTGATGGAAATTTCACTGCTCTTAAGCCTCTAGGTACTATATCAAGATCTACGTACCTTTGCAGGTCCGTATAATTATAGAAAGTGAGCATTTCTTTGTCCATTAAATTACTGAGCTTGGAAATGAGGGTTTTAACTTCTACCAGATATTCCATAGAGCGCTTGCCGATATGTGCAAAGGGATTATTTGCTCGTTTATTTCGAGTTTCAGTCAAAAAGCGCTCCCACACTGGAACGCCAGATACATTTTCTATAACCCCACGCCTCTCAGTTCGTTCAGAGTTATGCTCCACATTGGTATTAATGATGCCATCAAGAGTCCGTTGAGAGGTACCAGAGTTTTCCTCCCTGAAAATCCTCGGAATATTGATAGCTGGATCACTGGCCATGGAACCAACAATGAATACTGAAGAACAAATTGCAAAGCAACGAACTGCCACATCACAGAAAAGAAACAACATACCAGTGGAAAAACACTTTATTCTCTCTAGCGCCTCGGCTCAAAAAAGCCTTCAAGGAGTAACAATTCACATATACCAAAGGTATTTATAACACTAACCACTTAATTATTCAATTAAACATTCAATTAAGCATAAAAATAAATATATTCTTAAAACAGTACTTTAAATTAAACTTTTCCAACAACACTCTGTATTTAACCCTTTAGGAATTAAAGTTTCATATTTCAAAATAAAAATCATTTCTTTCTTTAAAAGTATATTTTTTATTTTACCTTCACTGACTTCATTTATAAAAATCTGCTCTAATACAGTAGCCTGCAAACTATCACATTTTCCTCCATGAAATTCAGAGAAATGTTGGGCTAAGGGACTTTCTAATTTATTTGCCCTTATATCCCTTAAATGCTCCATAATTCTAGTTTTGAACATTCTTTTAGTTTGACCCACATAAAATTTTTCACAGCCACATTTAATGGCATAAATAACTCGCTCTGTCCTACAATTAAAATGGCCATTAGGTTTAAAAATAATTCCATTCATACGTGGAAAAAAAATAATTACATAAGGACAACTTTTACATTTCCCACATGGTACCATTCCTTTAATAGCAATTTGTTCATGTATTTTTTCTCCAGGTATACTAAATTTAGTATGCACTATCATACCCCTTATACTCCTCCTTTTATAAGAAAAAGTCAATTTCTTTTCTAATAATTCATTAAGCTCTCCATAATTTCTCAAATTCCCAAAATTGTAAAATGCATTTCTTAATATTTTCACTATATATATTAAATGTGGAGACCATACAAATCTTATCCAATTCTTTATGATTCATAATATGTTTGTTATTTTGTTTTATCCAACATTTTAATCCAGTATTAAATCTTTTATCAAATGCTTTTTCTATACTTAAATCAATTAATTGCTTATCATACTGCCTTTTTATGAACATATCTGTAGTATATTTAATCTCGTTTAAAAATTTTTTTTCATCTGGAAATATTGATTATTTTCATAATTACTAACCGCTAACAATATATTGGGTGTATGTTATAAAAAGACCTTGACAATTAATAAATGAATTTTATTTAACATTTGTTTACAGAGAAACTCTGACCGGACAGAGCCCATTTTCAGTGGAGGCCTGGGGAGACGCAGTCCAGATGCATGTCTTTGGAATGTAGGAGGAAACAGGAACACCTGGAAGAAACTCACGCAAGCGCAGGGAGGACATGCAAACTCCAGACAGAAGACACCCTAGCTGAGTATTGAACAGGAGAACCTCTTGCTGTAAGATGACAATGCTAACTATTGCACCACTGCACTGCCCATTAATTTTTCTTTCTCTCACCACGGCATATCCCATCGTACCCCTCAATAACATGTAGGGCTCTCAGTTATGGAAACGTGAACATAAATATGAAAATATGAATTATACATGACTAAGATCGATTAATTTCTCTGCTGCAGTGTATCTTAGATTAGCAGTTTTGGTTTTGGTGTCCTTTTTGTTAAGTCCTTGCACTTTTTAATATTGCCTATTATTAGTTGGTAAGTCATTTAGTAAATGAAGCCATACCCAAAAAGTTCTGGATGCTATAAGGGGCTATGGGTTTGAACTTGATACAAAAAGTGCTAATAGGCTTGAATGAGTAAATTCACTGTGGAAACTGCTAAATTAAATGTAAACCAGTCCTGCCTCTTAGTTGCTTTTGTACACACTTCCAGATTCAAATACCTGCAAGTCTACGTCATATTCTTTAGACCTGTGCATTAGCTACTGACTTCGTATAGAGATGATAGCACTAGTAGAATTTCCATTATTGTGATTCAAATAGCCTTTGATGTTCATCAGGTTTAGCTCTTGTAACAAGGCAATGGTGCCATACCTCTCAAGTGCCCACGTTTTCACAGATTGTTAATATTTTTCTTCATAAATTTAGATTGAAGTCTAGACTAAATAATGACAGACATTTGAGTTTCAGACTTCATATCCTTCAGAAAATGCATACTAACGCAACACCCGTTATTCTAGTAACAGTCTAAGTTTAACAGTCTGTTTATAAGACCGATATTTCAAATATGTCCCTATTTTTGGGCCTTTATTCCCCCCGTTTTTTTTTGTTTGGCTTTGTCAAGATTTGTTGCATTGTGAGGTTGACAAGTACGAATAGTATTAGCAGCATTAATATAGCAGAACTAAAAATGTAATCACTTGAGAATAGTTTTCTTAACACAGCATGTATGAAGAACTGAGGGCACAAGCATTAAACCAAAAACACTACATTTTTGTACACTGTGGACAAGCAATTCCAAATAGTGGAACAGTTTGCTGTGGGAGTGAAATAATTGATAGAATATTAAATAATATTAGAATAAATTTACTTTATTTTAGTTATATATAAAGTTAGGTTCGTAAACAGTATTTGAGCATAGGTTAGAATAATTTGTGTGTTCAGGTTTGTGTGTTCAGGTAATGTAGGACAGTTATTTTATTTGACAATTGATATATCAGGTCTGTTGTATGAGTTAAGAAGTGGTATTTTTTTGTCTTTAATGGGGGTGTGATGTGTGCTAGGTAGGAGTGGTTGCAGTTATGTGGAGGGATGGAGTGTCTGGGGATATGAGGATGGGAGATTAACAAAGGACGCATCTCTAATACCCAGTGGAATTCTGTCTGCCACACAGGTAAGCACTCCAAGCTGTATAAGCTTTAAGTAAAATGTGAAAAAACGGGTAAGAAATGTTAACATGGTGTACTAAAAAAAAAAAAAAAAAAAAAAAAAAAACAGCAGCACTTGCAGAATATCCTGGCAAATTGGAGAAGGGAGTAATTGTGGCACCACTAAAAGCAAACAGCAGACCAGACTACAGTAGGGAGATACATAGCTCACTCTGCATTGCTTGATTATACTCCCACATTGTAAGTGTATAAGCAGCCAAAAATAGTCATCGTCAGAAGCGGGTATTATTACCAGTTGAGTTATAGAAAGAGTTGGGTCAAGCAAGCAGTCAGGTTTCAGCCATACACAAGTGTCCAACAAGAGGATGTAGGCACAGGATGGGTGTTGTATATACTGTTTTTGGTAGCAGCCCACTTCAACTGTGAGTGACTCTGGGGAGGTAACTGTAAGCATCTGTGATGCACACAAGCATAGAGCAGGAGCATGTAACTGCAGGGGGTTTTGTTGCTGTATATGTACAAAACCAGTTCAGATGCAACTACGTATGACTCTGGACAAAGACACTGCATCATAGGCCATGCACACAAACATGTATCTGAAGGATATAGGTGCATGGTGTTATGCACGTTATGTTTGTAACCAAACAGTTGAGTTGTAGACTTTGTGGATCACTTAAATTACTGCTTGGAAAAACAGTAAAACTTTTTCCATCCTTTAGATCTCACTCCGTAAAAGCTGTGACTACTACTTAGGCATTTTTCCAAATGCATCCTTGGGTGATATCTGTACAGCAGCTACATGGGCTTTACTGAATATTTTTGCAAAACACTTCAAGCTGGATATGATCTCTAAATATTGGTCTCCCTTCAGGGCTACAATTATTAGAGGTATGTTCCCATGAAAGTGGCCACGCAGGAGTGTAAGCTTGGTGCACTGCTCCACTCTTTGATGATGGACCTCTTAATATTCGGTTTAATAAGGTACGTGCTTCTTCCAGATGTAAAGCTATGATTTAAGTAAGTCCTTCCTCATCACCACACCCTCCCTCCTTATCCTGTCTTATTACTGACATGTTTATTTATTTTGTGGTTGTTTTGTTTGTTACCACTCCACCTTAGCATGGTACAACAGAGGTCTGGCGAGGAGGCTACTTTTGTGGAGAATTATGGCTAAAATACAAAGAGTTTGTAGCCTGGGAGAATTTTGAACTGAATTGCCTAATGCCTGCTAGCCTTAGTTTTACTGTTGAGGAAGATGGACTTGTACTTCATATTACGCAAGATGTAGATCAGCATTTTTTTCTTCTACTTCAAACAGTTAAATGGAAATGTGTTTGTGCTTTTTATTATCAAATGTTTGGCTATGCATAAAAAGATCATTTGCTTTTTGTGTAAAACTTTACTAACATCTTAATTGTTAATATGAAAAAAAAACATAGGCAGGATTTTGCCTTCAAACATCATTTGTGGCATCTGAAGACCTAATGTATTTGTATTGTTGGATCTTATAGTAAATGGGTTGTATTTTGGACCTTTTGGTATACAGATTATAAATGATACGTTTTGTTTGTTATATTTATATTGTTAGCATAATGTGTTAACAGTTACTTAACATTGTTCAGTGCTGCTTATGCATTTTTGAGTATGTACGAGTACTGTATAATCGGTAATAAAACCAGATAGTAGCTGAGGCACCAATTTTTGGCTCATTTATTTTCCACATTTGAAGCTAGACTTTGTGGACTGTTGGCCTGAATTTGCTAAATGACTTCATTTCCTTACATTCCTTTCAGGCAGAGAAAATTGTTTGATTTGCAAGCATCTGATCGTGCATCCACAGACAGCTAATTATGTCAAATTCAAGTCCTTTGTATCCAACACATTTTGGGGCTCCTGCATTGTTCTTACAACCTTCTGCTCCAGTGCCTGTACCCTGTATGTCCTCTGAAGAAAGCTTTTGCTATGGTCATTTTTCACCTGGAGCATATGATTGCCGTACTCAGAATGAACTAGAGTTGAGTCCAGTTGCAATGGCACCATTTTTTGCAGGTCCCTGTTACATGACTACACCAGTGTATGTAGCTGATAAAGCTGCTTTATGCCATTTTTCCAGGATTACTAATCCAGTGGGAGCACCTTTCCTAACGTGCATACGTATGAGCACAGATCATTTCAGCAGATTCCAGGGTAAGTTGCTTTTGGTTTGGGTTTTCTTTCCTTTTTTGTATAAACAAGGCTTTTGCGGTATGAGCATTCGTTACTTAAAGTAAATAAATAAACTGGAGTTTGAGAACTCTGACAGTTCATTCCTATTTGCTACATCAGGTAGTTTTGTGCTATCCTCTTGAGCTAGAAGACGCTGGGATGTTCTAAGTTAAGAACAAGCATGTATTTGTTTGTGTACTGATGTATGTATATCTGTAGATGTTGTGCTATCTTGGTGTTTTTGTTAGGCTAGTAGTGACGGAAGCAGTCATTGGAAGCATCTTTGTGTGTGTTTTAACACTGGTGTATTTACAAGGCTAATGAAAATAATTACAGCTTGCAGAATAATGTGGGAAAAAAAAAAAGCTGTCATGCAAGGAGCTTTCTCACAGGTGCAGGCTTATATAAATCCAGTCAGTTCAAATACAACTTGAGTCCAGCTCAGTAGTTCAGTACAGACTTTCCAGCTGGTCTCCAAAGCAATGCAGTACTTAAGTGTCAGTCTTGCAACTGATTTTTCTTGTGTATGCAGGTAGCGTCTCTGTCAGGGCAACAACTTCCCATAGTTTCACTTTTCATTTTGAATAACAGCTTTAGTTCTCTTCAAGGACCTGCAGCGTGCCCTTTCTCTTTACTCCTAGCTTTCTGGTGACTCTTTCCCCGAAACCTCTCAAGAGTTCACAGATTTGTCTTCCTTTGTAATACTAGCTGATTTATATTACCAGAGAGTTTTTTCTCCATATTAATTGCTGTGGGTACCTGCCTCACTGTGACTTAACTGCCTGAAATGCCTACACTTTCCTTGTATGGCACACTTGCTGATATAAACCAATGTACTATCCCCCGAGTATGCATATATTAAATGTTTGTAAAATTAATACATACTAAATATTTTTTAAGTCCCTTACATAACTGCATTATATGCCTAAAGCGAATTAAGTGTTCGGGCGGCACAGTGACGCAGTGATTAGTGTTGTCACCTCACAGCAAGAGGTTACCAGGTTCAATTCTCAGCTAGGGTGCCTTCTGTGCGATGTCTGCATGTCCTCTCTGTTTCTGTGGGTTTCCTCCTGGTCCTCCGATTTCCTACCACATTCTAAAGGCATGCAACAGGTGGATTGGACAATCCAAATTGGACCTAGGTAGGTAGGTGTGTGTGTGGTATGGATGAACGGCTGTGGCAGGGCTGGCCACCCAGCAGTGTAAACCTTTGCTTCAGATGATCCAATCCCATGTACAAAAATGGGAAAGGGGGTTGAGGATGGATAGACAGGTTGACATGGCCTACTGCTGTGCTCGGTTCATAGATTAGTACTAGGCTAACTGCCCTTGTGGGCCATTTTAAGCCTAGCCAATTAACCTATGTGAGAATCAAACCCTGCACCTTGTGACTCCAAGGTAAACACCTTAACCATTATGCCATCCTAAGAGAACTTTCTTGGGTTATTTTTACATCTACCCTTTCTGCTTCTAAATGCAGTCGGTTGCATACTAAATTACTCTAGGCTAACATTTCCAGGAAAAAAATAGAAATGGGATGAAGAGGCCTGTCTTTAGTAACTATTAGGACTGAAATTGCAGGTTTTCAGAAAGCTTGACATGTGAAGCTTCCCCAGGCTACAATCCTCCCCCCTTAACTTGTACTGCCTCCTCATACCTTCATATCTCTTGCAAATCAATGAGCTTGCATCAAGATAAACTGCTTCAGGCTGCATTTATTTATTCTGGGTGAAAATGTTCCCTTTTTCCACCTATTGCTCATGTGAACTCGACATTTTTCTGTCAGTTCCTGCAGTGTCTAAACATTTGTGATTTTTTTTTTTTTTTTTTTTTAAGCATTTGAGTTGTCCTCTCCCAGGGTTTCGCAGTGCCTTACTAGTAAATTCCTTTTGCTCTGCTCTAAGTATTGCATTTTGTCTCACTTTTTGAAATGTTCATCTAAATGTTTTTACTTCAAAATGTTATTCTTGTGCAGTTTTTTTCTGCTTTCTCTTGGCATGTGCTAGTTATTTAGTTCCTTGCTTGACTACAGTTCAGTCTCAAATTTCTTCAGTTTTATTAGGCCATCTGAATAGTGACTTGAAGAGAAGACTGACTGAACATGAGTCTTCTGAAGAACTGCTTTGACAAATAGTAGTTAGACAAAGCACAAAGAGAAAATCTGAGTGTGTGCTGAATCAGAGAAACTGGAATGAAGAGAATGCTAATTTGTCCAATCATAAAATTAGTGCAACTGAACTGGTGTTCTACAGGATTTGTTAATTGAGAGGGGCATTGCATTTATGCTCTAAATCATGAGAAGGCAGCAAAGACCAATGCTGTTACTTATGCAGTCATACCAGCAGGAATAGATGCTCCTCACAAAACTGTAGCACAAGGAAAGTGTCTTCCAAACTGGTGATATTGTTGTGTTGGAAAATACTTCTCTTATGTCAGGTGTATAGGGCATAATCTTATCCTGGAAAATTAGGTAGGTGTGAGAGTTAACTAAATGTATCTAGTTTTGTTCATAAAATTATATACAATATGTGTGTGTCTACACACACACATAGATTTTTTTTCTCCTGGAGGATAAAAAACATTTTTGGATGCATAACAAATTAAGGAAGGAAAAAGCTTTTAGCAAAAATAGAGTGAGCGAGCAAGCTGAAAGGGACTCTGCGTCTCAGTCGTGTGACCGTCACAAAGCCGAGTTTGCCAGTCAAACCTTTTCATTCTTCCAAAGGAAAATTCCTGAGGAAAGGAAGAAACCCTGGAGCTGAGCAGAAAAATGATTAGTACCTTGTACTTGAATTAGAAGCCAGTGTTAAGAGGGTGAGATTGTGAAGAAAAAAGGTTTTGTAAAAATAAAGTAGAAAAAAGGACTGGAAGTTTGACTGTTCAAACTGATAGGACTCCAAGATAGAAATTCCACATTTTTTAGTTTAGAAGGACAGTGAGAGATTGTAGAAATAACAAAGTAAAAAAAAAAAAAAGCTTTTATTCTTAGTATTTGTATAAAATGTATAATGTAAACCATGTTATACTGGAAAGTATTTCTGTGCAATATGCAGTCAGAGGTGTTTCAAGTGTGTGTGTGTGTGTGTGTGTGTGTGTGTTTGGGGGGGGGTGGTATTACTATTAACTGCTGTATACTTGTGATATTAAAGTACCTTTTACTTACTTGTAATGTAGTCAGGCTTTACACCTGTAACACAACAGTCTGAAAAGAAGCAGTTTAAAAGTAATATAATAGGATCTTGGGCTGCTGGGGGATGTAAAAGTTTTTACTGATCACAGTATATGTACAATTAAAAATAGTGGTGAGACTCTTTAATTTAAGCTCTAGACAGGGGAATACTTTAAAGTAATTGGGATCTAAAAACAAGAGAAAAGTATGAAAAGCATAGAAAAGTATATATATTTTTTTCTTGGATGTATGAAGCTATTGTTTTTTTTCCTGTTATCTGCTTTTAGCTGAAGACTAGGAATACACAGGTGCAAGCAACTGATTGTAAGAGGTATGACCACTGTGTTCTGTGCAAAATCTGTTCTTGTATTTGCAAAGTTACCAGATGCCCCCCCCCCCCTTATTGGCAAATGTTTTTAGTTGGAGATTGCGAGTTTGATAGAGCAAGAAATTTAAGTAGGAAAGGTCCAAAAAGTTTTCTGAATGAAACTTGCAAGGTATAATATAATTAACTTTTAAAAGGAAAGTGGCAAGAAGTTCAGTGATAATTTAAATTGTTTGAAACTCTGGGAATTTAATATTTTTACAAATAGTTGCTTCCCTAGTAGCCTTAGTACTTTAGCACATGAATATAACCATGCACAGTTTAGCTTATTTATTTATTGAAGGGTGCCCATTTAATTTTTTGTAAGGCTAACAATTTAAAATTTGCTGAAAATATGGAAATTGTTTCTCAAATCTGTGAAGGAAATGGTGATTAGGACAAATAACTGTCTTTGTAAGTAGAGGCTGTAATCATGCACTTCAGAATGGTTACACCTAATTTTGGAACAGATAATGCGGGTGGGTGCTGCCATTAGTTTGGGGCAACTGCTCCTGTATGGAAGGGTAAACATCCTTTGTGAAGTGTTTTGAGTTTTGTGTGTTTTCTGTGAGTTAAAAGGGGCTGGTAGCTTAAAATGTATTTAGTATTTTTGTTTCACGAATGTTTTTATTGAAACAAAAAGTTTAAGAAAATGTGACATGGGTTTTAAACCGAGATGAGGAGAAGCGAGTACCTACAAGATCAGTTTGCAAGACATTATTGTGCATATGTCAGCTGCAAGCAGGAAAAATTGCCAGCTGCAGTATGTGGACGTAATAGCTTTAAATGTGGAAATAGTATTCACACATCAGCCTCCCTGGTAAAAAGCTAACATGGGATGTAAATGTCCTTACAGGTACCAACAAAAACAGAGAATATTGAATTATGTTAAGTATAGGGTGCAAATATAATCTAGCTGTCTTCAAAATGTATATTTTTTTCCTGGAGGAGATGCATCTGGATAGTAGTGAGCATGTTGCTTTTGACTAAGAAAGGATTTCAGGAGGGGACATACAGTATTGAGAACAAAGAAAAATGGGAGTAATAGTGATTTCAAGAGGAGCTCCAGTAGTGACTGAAAAGAAAAAAGATAACCGTGGTAGATTTCATTTAGTAAGGGGGTTATTGCCAGGGGTGGAAGATCAAACTGGCATGTATTTATATTCCATCTCTAAAACCGCTGTAATGAAGATTAGAAGACTTTTTGTAGAAAAAAAGGTTAAATATAACAAAGTGTGTCAGCGATTGTATACAAGTATATTTGGTAGAGAGGATGTGAATGTAATAGTGGGAATTTGGATTTTGCATATTATTCTTGATGATACAAGAACTGAGCTAGAGTGGACAAAATTACATTTCATGTGAGTATGTGTATTTAATTGAAAGCTTTGAGACCCATCCAGAAACTATTTCAGATCTTGCACAAATTCATAGTTACAATAGACTCCCTCTCATCCGGTCTCACTGGGGCTGGACCTTAGGCTAGGTAAATGAATGCTGGTTAATCAGAAAAAGCATACAAAATAATATATTTATAGGTTGTAAATCAAGTAGAATAACAGAATTTGTGTTGGTATGCATTTTTCTAATGAATATGAAGTCTAAAACCCAAATGTCTGTAATTATTTAGCCCAGAGGAGGTGGAAGTGTTTGTTCTCTGCTGTCTTTTGCTAGGACAGTGGCAGAAATTTGATGGCCGTTTAAAGATGGGCTGGATAAGAGGGAATCTACTGTAAGTACAAGGCTAGCTGCCTTCATGGGCCATTTTAAGCCTAGCCAGTTTCCTTTCAAAGGTGAGAATCAATCCATGTACATTGTGACTGTAAGTAAACACCTTGACCATTATGCCATCCCCCAAAACAAAACTTCACTATAGGTAAACACTAGGCCATCTGCTTTTGTGGGCCACTTAGTCAGTTTTTCCAAGGTAAGAATCAGACTTTGTACTTTGTCTGTGAGGTGAATACCTTCATCATTAAGCCAACTCCCAACCCAAACAAATGCTATGATAAAACTAAGATAAAGATGTGAGGGAATGGTATAAAAATAAGACGTTGGCACTTTTTATAGCTGTTTTTAGAAAGAAAGCAGTTAAGGAGTGCATACTGAATATAATTTGAGTTATAATGAAAGAGAAAAATATCAAAAGAGGCAGGTAATGACTGATATAAAATGAAGTTTAAAATGTGGTAGAAATGAGTGAAACAGATAAGAAATAAATACTAGGAAGAGGTATTTGGAGGAATGTTCAAAGAGTAAAATGTTGCAAAAGAAGGGGAATCTGGCAGCAAGAGAACAACCGACTGCAGACTGTTTGAGGAAAAATAAGGGAGCATTTGGATAATATACTTGAGTTTAGAACATTTGCTGTTCAGTAGCTTTTTTTTATAATTTTAGAATGCAGAATCTTTAGCACATTAACTTAGACAATAGAAATTTAGCAAGTGTTGCAGCCAAACATAGGGAGCCTATAACAAGAAAATTTAATCAGGCATTCTAGGAGATGGAGAATTTTCAGAAGAGTTATGAAAATTTATATAAAGCAGAGGAATGGGAAAGCTAAGAAAAGGTACACATGGAAATATTTATGGAAGACTTGATTATGTCAAGTCTGGATGCCAGTGAGGATCAATAATTGAATAGCTAAACTGGAACGTCGGAGAAGGCTGCACACGTAACATGCTGATTTAGAGTTTTCTCAATGAGAACTGCCTGGATGCCAGCAAAGAAGACATTGGCTAAAGTAAGGGAAAATCTATCAAAAATAAAGAGAAAACCCTAGCTGAGAACTCTTAACTGCTCTTCAGGAAAATCAAGTTCAAGTTTCAGCTTTAATACTGGAAATGGTTTTCAGTAATTTTGGAGAGAAAAAATTCAAATGCTCCCAGAAGTGTTTAAAATAAATGAAACACAGAGGGAATATGCAACATTAGACAACAGAAGTGGAAACCTAGAAGCTTTAAGTAGCTATTCAGAAGAGCTGATTCAGAAACTGCATAATTAACAAAAAATTAAGAAAAGTCTGATCAGACCAGAAGCTTCTCGAAAGAACTGTTTAAAAATTGTATTGTTATAAGACTGAACACTAAGTGAAAGCCTGAGATTTTCTGCTGTGCTACAGACAAGGGGAATGAATATGGATTTTGTTCCCACAAACTTCAAATTTGCACCTTCCCTTTTCTAAAGCTCTTACCTCCCAGTTCTTTTATCTCCTTTGCAGTATTGCATGCTTAAGTTGTATTTGGTTTAGGTTTTAATTTCCATTTCTAGTAATTGCTTTTTTAGTAGCCAATGTTGTTGTGTCTTTCGGCTTTTCCCGGTATGTGGTCGCCACAGTGGAACTCCGGTCAGCTAATGATTGGCAGTAGATTTTTACGTGCCGAGTTGCCAGCCCTGACGCAGAACCTTCAACGAAGGTTTGCCCATTCATGCATGTATTCACACAGAAGACGCTCTAGCTGAACATCGAACAGGACAACGTCTTACTGTGAGGCGACAACGCTACCGCAGCACCACCACCGCAGTTATAGTACTAAAATTTTATAAGACCGTAATATGTCTAGAGAATTCAGATTTTCTGTCCCAGCTGTAAAGTCATGTCCTTAGTTACAACCATTTGCATCCCCAATATTCCTGACCAGAAGAATTTTAAAAATCTGCCTACTCATTATACTCCCCCCTCCCCCTAAAAAATCCAGCTAATATCTTTTTTTTTTTCTTTCACAAATCCAGTATTTGCTGTATTCCTGAGTATCTATGAAGTCTACTTGTGGCATAAAAGTACCTATTCAAACACATCCAAGCAGACATCCAAAACATTGTGGACTTTATTGCATACTTTGGAGGCGTATATGTGTCCTCCATTTTACATTCTCTCTCTTCCCAGTCTTTTCTAACCTACTGATTGACTATTATAGATATTTATCATTTTGATCACTGCTACAGTAGCCTAAGCTATATCGTCACAGCATGCATAAAATGTAACAGCTGGCCTGCTTCCAAAGCTTCTAGGGATCTTTCACACACCTAAACTGTTAGCTTAAGCTGAGCTGACTAAAGAAACAAGTTTGGGAACCAGGCCCTTCAGACCTTTTGTGCTACCGTTAAGAACACTCCTCTGTGGACTTTCAAGAATCAGTGGTTGGCTAAGATTGTCCCATTTCTGGACAGAAGTTTTTTCAGGAGAACATCATTCCACATTAGTTTTAAAGTTTAAACTAACTTTTTTTTTGCAAAACAGCTACTTTTAAGCTAAGGAAAATATTTTCCTTGACTGTCTTTTGATGTTTACCCTTTCTGAGAGTAAAATGTATTACTTTTTTGGGGCTGGGGAAAGTGTTTTTGCTATGTATTTTGTGGTAAGTCTATTTTGCTATTCTCCTCTCTTACCGATTTATTGCTGCTAAACTTCCCTGGGAAACAAAGCACCATTTTCAACTTGACCGTGGAACAACTTCAGGTCTCTTGGTCAGGCATTCTTACAACCACAAAAAGAAAAGGATAGGTAAGCAGCCACAGGTGAGTGACGTTGGCCTGAATGTGATGCCCATCCTTGCAGAAGTGTTTCTGGCAATACTGAACCTTTTTTCCCTAGCTTTCCTGTTTAAAAAGTGAAAATTAAACATTTAATTTCTCCTGTGTCCTCTTCTGTGAACAGGAGTAATCTGTTGGGCTTTAATCAGGGTCGTATGCTAGCTATTGACACTTCCTGTAAGGTGGTTTCTGGTAAAAGAAAAAGGGATTCCTCTTTCCCTGCAGAGTTTCAAGAATTAGAAACTACAGGGGAATGTGAAGGGACAGATGCAGTCTTTTTTTCTCTGGTTTCTGATTCAGAATTTGAGGAGTGTGTGGTATCTGGAAGTCCCTGTGAAGGATTCTCCTTGTCAGAGACTATTTCCGGAGAGAACTATTGTTTGCAGTGGGAGAACACTGAGGTTTTTCAGTGCCTTAGGTAAATGTTATGATTTGGTACAGCTGGAATATCCAGAACCCCCCACAGTGCTTTCACCATTGAAGAATGTTTTTCACAGCTTGTTGTTTCCCGAACAGGCAATTTGCTGCCCCTAATAAGGCAGATAAAATGTACAGAGTTCCTCAGTCTTTCAAGTTTTTCTACATTGATACTAGACCTGATCCAGCTGCTATACCTTTAGTTAATCCATTTACTTCCAGTGATTTTGTTCTAATCCTTCTACTTCTTGATAAGGATAAAGCTACTGATGTTTTTTGGGTGAAAGTGTATGCTTCTGCAGTTTTTATTTTTAGAGTTCTGAATTGTCAAGCTTTTAAGAGTTTGTAGTGTAAAATTGTGAAAGTATGAGGAGTGTTTTGGCTGCAGTTTCCTCTTGGCAAAAAAAAAATGCCTCGTTTAGTTTAGTTTCTTCTATTTCTCAGGTCACTATTTATTGTTTGAAGTGTGTTTTTTGACTCTCTAGATGCTACTTTCAAGGTTGTTGCCACAGGTACTGTTTTGAGAAGGGTTAGGTTCACAGGTGAATACTAGGCTAGCTGCCCTAAAAGGATATTTTGAGCCTAGCCAACAACCTGAGGTCTGAATCGAACCCTGTACCTTGTGTCTGTGAGATAAAGACCTTGTGTACCGAACCGCATGTTTACCTGATTGCAATCTTGGAACATCCCAGAAGATTTCAAAAATTAAATTTTGAATTTGCCTTTGGACAGAGATTTAGTTACTGGGCCCTCTTTGGTAGAGTTTTATCAGTGTGAGGAGAGAGGAAAACTGATTCAGGAAATCTCTCATATTTTTTCAGACCTCCTGTAAATTCTGTGAGAGATTTTCTTCTCCCGCATCAGTTTTCGTAAGAAAATAAACAGTCACAGCAGAATACTAGTAAGTAGCTATTTAAAAAGCAGTGGCAGGAGGTTTCAAAAAGAAAATAAACCCTCTCCAAAATAAGAAACACTCTGAGACCTTGTTCCTCCCTTGCACCCTGGCAGTCCTTTACCCCTTCCATAAAGTCTGAATCTCAATTTCTCTGTTCGACAACAGAATGTTTCAGATAAATGGGTCTTGAATGTGATCTACCCAGGATACAGTAGGTGGAAAATCTTCCTTTCCAGGGGATTTCCTCCTCAGCTGCCACAAAAAGCCCTCCTCTTTCCTACTGTCTTGCATCATATGCTGCCTCGGGGGTAATAGAAGCTGTTCTGTTTTCCAGCTAGGAAAAGGATTTTGCAAAAGAATGTTTTTTAGTGTCAGATAAGAAGATAAATTCCTAGAGAAGTTCTTCAGTCATTTTGTGATAGTGCCCAAGTTCAAAATGTTTTCACTTCACAATGTCACCCTTCTTCCTCTTTTGAGTTTTCTAGTAACTTTAGATTTAGAAGAAGCATATTGTCACGTTCATATTCATCCAGATTTCAGGTGTTTCTTAATGAAATCCAGACATACAAAACCTTATCAGTTGTCACTGTTACCCTTTGGATTATCCACTGGACCAAGGGTGTTCACAAAGTGTCTATCTCCTGTTTTATAACCTATTGTAGGCTATAGGGTATCCACATTTTCCATACTTGGATGACTTTCTTATCTTTGCAAAGTCGTTTTCAAAATGTCAGGATTTTCTTACCAGGGTAAGAGATGTCCTACACAGGCAAGGTGTCCAAGAGAAAATTCAGAAGTCTTTTTTGACTCCATTTCAAAGGTTTGTTTCAGGGGTTCCTGCTAGACACCTCAACAGTAGAGCTTTTTTTCCACAGGAAAACGTAGATCTACATTTAGATCTGTTCCAAGGGATTTGCAATCAGACTTTTGTCACAGCGAAGGAATACTTTAGGATTTTGGGACTCGAAGATTTCATGATTCTCATGATACCTCTTGCAGGACTCCTGTATGAAAAAGATACAATGGTATCCGAAATCTCTTTGGCCCCAGAAACAACACCCATTGTCTTTTCAGATTCCAGTTTTGGGATTTGTGAAAAGTGAAATAATTTTATGGAGACATCAGATTTCTATGAATCCAGGCATCTCATTCTCTCCTCCTGCTCCAAAGCAGCAAGTCGCAACAGTTGCCTCGGACATTGCTTGGGGGAGCAGTGTCAATGGGTATAAAAATGCAAGGTCTTTAGGACAACAGAAGCAGACCAAAACACACAAACATAAAGAAGATGCCAGCTCTTGTAAAAGCTCTCAACTGTTTGAATCATCTGTGGTTCCCAAGACATCTTCAAATAGTCTCAGGCAATACAGCAGTGATGTGGTACAAAAACAAACAAGGGGGACTGGAGCTTATCCCTATGCAGACTAGCCATATTAGAATGTGATATAGTTTTGCAGCACAATCTCTTGTTACAGGCATCCAGCATTGCAGTCAGAACAAAATGCGTGGCAGACAAGCCTAGCAGAGCCAAGGCAAACTCTCATGAATGGAAAGTGAATCAGGGGGTCTTCCAAAATGTGATTCATCTGAAGGGAACTCCTTTTTGCCTTCTCTCTAAATAATCCACTGCCAAAATTCTGTTCTAGGACTCCATACAAAAAGGCCTGGATTTACTCAGACAAGATAGGGGTGTTTGATATAGTCAACCCCAGACACCTACAACTGACTGCCTGGATGATGGTGTTTTAATACCTTTTAAGCACCTAATTTCTGAGGATGTACAGCATGTACTAATGAAGGAAAGAACTTGCTGCTAGAAGATCATGTATACAAATAGAAAAGGTTTTCTAGTTGGAGCCAGCAGAAGAACCAACACCCATTCAGGGCTACTGTTTCTCCGGTTTTACAGTATTTGTCTCGGTATCCTATAGCCTGTTTCACTTCTCTGTCAAGGTTGTTGGTCATATCAACATGTCTGTCGATGGATCCTCCTCTTTCAGTGCAGTCTCATGTGAAATTGTTTGTTTTTGAAAAGGGGTGCTACATAAGAAGCCACCCAGAAAACCGGTAACTCCTCCTTGGGATCTTAATTTTGTGTTAGAAGCTGGCACTTGCACTTGAACAAGCTCATCTGGCTGACTTGACGTTCTTAACATGGAAAACCATTTTGTTGGTTTCTTTGACTTGTGCAAGAGTGGTGTTCGAGTTGCAAGCTGTTGTGTTGGGTCAGCCTTCTCATCTTCCACAGAGACTGGTTCTTTGAGATGAGAACTAATCCTTGCCTAAAGTGGTATCAGAGTTTACAATCTATCAATCTCCCTATTTTCTTTTCGGAACGCAAAAATGAGGGAGCGAGGATACTTTAGTACCATGGACGTTCACAAGACAACTCAATCATGCAAAACAAAATCTTTCAGAATTTCTGATCAGTTATTCCTTTAATGTGAAGGTTAGAAGGGACAACTTGTGTCCTAGCAGAAAAACAGTTGCATGTTAAGTTGTCAATCTCGCCTTCATTCTTGCTGGATGGGGTTCGGAGCCGATCCTCGGCTCCGACTCGGCACTTGCTTTAGCTCGAGAACTCCTTTTACCAGCTCGAGGCAACCCTATATCCCATGATGCAAGGCGGAACTACCCCAGATCTCGCTTGCCGCTTAGCGAAAGAGGTCTCCTTTGCCAGCTGAGGTAAGTTTTTTCTTGGTAAAATAAGAAAAAGTGTAGTTAGGGGTTTATTTTTTCCCTTTAGTGTTAGTTTAGTCTGTACTTAGTTACAGCCCACCCTATTCCCTTCCTTTTAAACTTTTATAAAAAATTTCAGTTTAAAGTTTTTAGTCAGGCCTAGTTCCCCAAGTTATTCCCTTCCTGTGTGTCTGTGTAAGGGATTAATTGGTGTGTTTGTTGGGACTGTTTGTGTTTTTCCCTTCTAGGATGTCAAAAGAAGGCAAGGTCTCAGGCTTCAAGAAGTGTGACCAGTGCTGTCAGAAAATGTCTCTGACAGACGGTCACACTTCTTGTGTTTATTGCCTGGGGCCTTTGCACCTGCAGGACTCCTGTGCGTTGTGTCATGCTTTTAGCCAGAGAGTCCTGCAGGAAAGGAGGAACAAATTAATCCTCCGAGGTTTACTTAAACCTGAAGGTTCTCCTCCTAAGTCAGGGTCAGGAAAACCTCTTAAGCCACCGAAGGTTCAGGCTACAGTGTCCAAGCCTCCTCCGGTGGCTCCGGCTCCGTCGGAGCCGATATCGGCTCGGCTGGAGTCGATACTTCTTCTGTTCGAGTAGTGGGTTCGGTGCCGGCCGGCTCCGATACCCTGACTACTGTGGCCTTGTCGGCTCCGGCTGGAGCCGACGCTGTATCAGCATCGGGCCGAAATCCTCGGCTCCATCTGGAGTTCTAGGGACTTTGGCTCCGATGGCTTCGACCCGTAAGAGATCTCGGTCCCCCTCTATTATGAGTATCCATTCGGCTCCGGGATCTCCTCTTTTGTCGGAGCGGAGCCATCGGAGCCGATCTTAGATCTTCCAGGCTGTCTGACCACGATTTGGAGAGGGTGGTAAGCAGGCTGTTGAAGTCTCAGGCACTGGCCCAAATGCTCCATA
The DNA here is from genome assembly GCF_019279795.1 of Protopterus annectens. NCBI lineage: Eukaryota > Metazoa > Chordata > Ceratodontiformes > Protopteridae > Protopterus > Protopterus annectens. Next base: position 251,074,767 of record NC_056728.1, on the reverse strand, counting down.
GCCCGTCTCAACAGACTTCGGCTATAGCCCCGATTCTTGAGATTCCTCCTCCGACTCCACACCAGAGTTCGGAGCCGGAGCTTCTTGGGAGAGCGACTGTTTCGATGCCGGAGCCGATACATCCTTCGGCTCCGTCGTCTTCGGCTCCGATCTCCTCCTTGAGACCTTCCTTGGAGGGATCCGTCGTCGGGTTTCCACTGTCGGCTCCGAGGGGCTAGTGGCATCGGACCCTTGTCCGACCCGCTCTCCCTCTCGGGCTTCGGCTTTGGTAAGCTCGGCGCCGACATCGCCTCGAGCCTTCTCTCTCCTTGGAGCCGACCATTCCTGTTTCTTCGGAGCGGGTGTGTTCCGGTCTCCCGGGGAGAGGAGCCTTTGAGGTGATGAGGAGTGTCCTGGCCTCTGAGCCTGGTCAACGGTCTATCCCTCTAGCTCCTCCCTCAGCAGTGCCTGCAGATGCCTCTTGCCAGCCTCTTGCTCTCAGGCCCAGGGATCCATCGCCCCAGGTTTCCCCACTGGGAATTTCCTCCTCTTCCGAGGTTTCTCTTGACCCTGCAGGGGAACCCCCTCGGAAGAGGACGTGTAAGAGGAAACACACAGACTCCCCTGAGTCTACCACATCTGATACCGACTTAGATGAGTCGGAGGGTTCCCCACGGTCCCCCTCTGAGGATGTCTCCTTTTCAGACATCCTTGAGCTCCTCAAACAGAGGGGGAATTGGCCCTCCATTGACCCCTCCGAGGATGAATCGGTATACCTGGAGGCTTTTGGATCCCGACCCTCCACCTCCTGGGTGTCTCCGCCTTTCGACCCACTCATGCATGTAGTGGCTCGGAAGGCGTGGGCGGCTCCAGATTCTGTGGAACCTGTTCCCAGGAGACCATCCAAGTTCATCACGGCCCCTTCGGATAAACAGTTCCTGTCCAAAGGTGTCTGTGGATGCTATGGTGGTGGCGGCGGCCACTAAGAAGGAACTGGCGGATCCTTCAGTGCCTGTCCATCCTCCTAATAAGGATTCTAGGACCATGGACAGGTATGGAAAGCGGATGTTTTCTTCAGCGACCTTTGCTATGCGTTCGCTGAATTACCTTTGTCACTTCACCAGGCTTCAACGAGATATTCTCAAGGAACTGGGAGAAGTAGTCCAGGATCCTTCTGCTGCTGGGGCTCAGGAAAAGATTGCCTCACAGCTTGCTATCCTGAATTCCATATCTAACTCCTCCATGCGGCTCATATCTTATGCGGCCGATGGAGCGAGCAGGGCCGCAGGCACAGGTGTTGCTCTTAGGCGCCAAGCCTGGATGCAGCTGTGTAATTTTGCGGACCCCTTTAAGGCGTCCTTCACCAACACCCCCTTTGACGGTTCGGCTTTGTTCGAACCTCAGGTGAAGGATACTTTGACCAGATGTGAGCAGGACGGTAAAACTCTTTCTGCCGTTGGAGTCCAGTTTTCCACTCCTTCTAGACCTTACCCCAAGGGTCAGAAGGGGGGGGAGATGTGGTTCCGAAAAGCCCAAGGAGCTACACCAGACACACGTGGTCAGTTTACCCCCAGAGGCAGAGGGGGTAACAATAATAGACGCCGCCCTAGAGGCAGGGGGGGTCCTCAGAACCAGGGCAACAGGGAGTCTCTTCCTGAGAAGCCCTTTCAGCATCCCTGAGGTGTTGCCCGACTGTCCACCCTTGGAGGCAGTCGGGGGAAGAATTTCACTGTACCCAGTAGCTTGGCAATCCCTATCCCAAGAGAAGTGGGTACAGTCGATCATATCCGAGGGTTACAAAATCCCCTTGAAAGGTTTCCGTACCTCTACAATCCCTTCCAGACATCTCACCCGGTCAAAGGGATTTGGCAAGACAGGAAGTTTCAAAACTCCTGGGAAAAAGAGCCATCCAAACAGTGCCGGCAGACCAAGTAGGATCCGGCTTCTACTCAAGATTCTTTTTGGTCCCCAAAAGGACGGGAGATTGGAGACCGATACTAGACCTAAGCAGACTAAACAAGTCTGTCAAGAAGGCAAGATTCCGGATGGTCACGCTGCAATCCATTCTGCCCTTTCTGGGCAAGGACAACTGGATGTGCTCTATAGACCTTCAGGATGCGTACTATCACATAAAGATTCACAGACGCTCCAGAAGGTTTCTCCGCTTTCGGCTGGGAGCCAGTCATTACCAATTCAGAGCACTGCCCTCCCTTTGGCCTCACTTCAGCCCCCAGAGTGTTCACCAAATGCATGGCAGTCGTCACAGCTCACCTGAGACGTCGAGGATTCCAGGTGTTTCCTTATTTGGACGACTGGCTCCTCTCCGCCACCACCAAGCATCAGCTTCTTCAGTCCAGAGACTACACCCTACAGCTTTGCAAGAAACTGGGAATTTCGGTAAATTTCGAAAAATCCTCTCTGCTGCCTTGCCAATCTATCATTTTTATAGGCGCAGAGTTAAATACCGTCAAAATGTTAGCCAGGCTAACAGATCAAAGGATTCTGGACATCCAGAAATTTGTTCAGCTTCTGTTACTAAGCAACAAGATCAAAGCCAGGTTTGTCTTGAAAGTTCTAGGCCTAATGGCTGTGGCCATTGTTCTTCTTCCACTGGCTCGCTTCCACATGCGTCTCCTGCAGTGGATGTTATTCACGCAGTGGTCGTACCACAATCTGCCTATGAGACACGAAATCTTGGTAACACAGTCGCAGGGCTCATCTACGATGGTGGATATCTTCCCTCTGCTTCATCAGGGCCGACCCTTTGTTCACCCTCCTACAGTTGCAACAGTCACCACGGATGCCTCCCTGATCGGGTGGGGGGGGCATTATCAGGGCAGGATGGTCCACGGACGTGGCAACCCATAGAATACCATCTGCACATAAATGTCCTGGAGATGAGAGCAGTGCTTTTAACGTTGCAAGCCCTCGGCGACTTTCTTCCCACAGGGACTATTGCAGTACAGACGGACAACATGTCCGTGGTCTGGTACATCAACAAACAGGGCGGAACCAGGTCCTATCCCTTATGTCGAGAAGCTCTCAGACTTTGGCAATGGGCGATCTCTTCTCAGCGGTTTCTGATAGCAACGCACATCCCCGGCAGGTCCAACCTATTGGCGGACAGGCTAAGCAGATCTATTCTGATGCCTCACGAGTGGTCTCTCAATCAATCTGTAGTAGATCAGATTTTTCTGAAGTGGGGCACTCCTTGTTGCGATCTTTTCGCTACCCTTCAAAACAGCAAGTGCCTAGATTACTTCACACTATTTCCCCTTCCAGGCCAACCCTTGAGAGACTCTCTAACCCAGGATTGGCCTCGGGGACTTCTTTATGCTTTTCCTCCCTTTCCATTGATTCCACAAGTCATTCAGAAAGCCACCATTTTGAGAGCAAAATTGATCCTCATTGCTCCATATTGGCCTCGACAAATTTGGTTTCCGTCTCTACATCGCCATCTTCTGGTGCAGCCCTGGCATCTGGACCCAGTTCCGGATCTTTTGATCCACCAGTCGGGTCAGCAACACCGGGCCATTCATTCTCTCAACCTCACTGCTTGGTTGCTCCACTTCCTTCCCTAGCCAGGCTACCAATGATTTCTGACTCAGTCAGAGACATTTTAGTGTCTTCTTTAAAGTCGTCCACTAGAACTATTTATGCTAGCAAGTGGCGACGTTTTTCAATTTGGGCAAACGCCAGAAATATTGATCCTTTTACCACTCCTGTACATTCTGTTTTGGATTTCCTGGCGGAGGTTTTTCATTCAGGATCCTCGTCATCTACAGTCAAAGTACAGCTGGCTGCTATTTCCAAGTATCATGTTGGCTTGCATGACAATAACATCATGTCTCATAGGTTATGCAAGGCCTTTTTAAGAGGAGTTTTTCTCCTAAAACCGCCTGTGAAACATCCTCCTCCGCAATGGGATCTGAACTTAATGTTGGCATCCCTAATTCTACCTCCTTTCGAACCGTCTGCTACGTGTTCATTAAAGTTATTGACGTGGAAAACTATATTTTTACTGGCTGTTACTTCTGCAAGAAGAGTTTCTGAGATTCAGGCCCTCTGTATTCGTTCACCTTATCTGGTTTTTCATAAGGATAGGGTTTCGCTAAGAACTAACCCTTCCTTTCTTCCCAAGGTTGTATCTCAAACCAATATTAACCAATCTATTGATCTACCAGTTTTCTTTCCTAACTATTCTGACAGAGCTGAACAGAAGCTGCACTTTTTGGATGTTCATCGTCAGCTCAGGTACTACTTGCATAGGACTAAACAAATCAGAAAATCAGACCAATTGTTTGTCTCCTATGCAGAAAACAGGTTAGGTCTTCCAGTTTCTAAAGTGACCTTATCTAGATGGTTGACTTCCACCATTTCCTATGTGTACTCTCTAAGGGCAAACAACTATCTTCTAAGCCAAAAGCACATTCCACCAGGAGTCTATCCACTTCTGTAGCCTTTCAGGATAGACTTCCCATTGACACTATTTGTGCAGCAGCTACTTGGGCCACGCCTCATACCTTTGTGTCTCATTACAAGTTGGATTTGGCCTCCAGAGATAGGGCCAGTTTTGGTTCCACAGTTCTCAAGAGTCTGTTCCATTGAGCCACCGGGATACAGGTGCTAGGGACGCGGTCCCATCCAGCAAGAATGAAGGCGAGATTGACAACTTAACATTTGAAGTTATGTACCTACCATAACGTTCCATGTTAGTTGTCTTCTCGCCTTCTTTCTTAGGCCCTCCCTCCTTCCCCTGGCCTGGACAGATCTTGGAGAGTTCCTATTAGATTGCTTCCTCTGGAGCATTGTTATGAGGACTTCTTTTAGGAACCATGGTTCCTAATTATGTTAGGATAGTCTTTAGCAGGGTCAGTTAGCTGCCAAACGAGATCTGAGGTAGTTCCGCCTTGCATCATGGGATATAGGGTTGCCTCGAGCTGGTAAAAGGAGTTCTCGAGCTAAAGCAAGTGCCGAGTCGGAGCCGAGGATCGGCTCCGAACCCCATCCAGCAAGAAAGAAGGCGAGAGAAGACAACTACCATGGAACGTTATGGTAGGTACATAACTTCTAATTAACGGCAATCTTTTGAAGTTCTTGCATGTTATTGAAGTAATCCCTTATTTTCTGCTTAGCATTCTGCCATTGATCTTCCTCTTGTTCTGTGAGATTCCCCATATTCTGCATTCTTAACCATGACTGACTTTCTTTTATTCTCCTGTTTTTAAACTCCACCTTAGTTTTTTCCCCACTCCCTAGCTATATTTTCAGAAGACATTTCCATCCTCTCTAATATCTCCTGAATAATCTCCACTACCCATTCCTTAAATTCTTCTTTTTTCAACAGATAAGTGGGAAAGGCACAGTCTTATTTTTTATTCCATTACCCTGTGTTTTTATTTTAGCTGTTATTGGTGCATGATCTGAAATAATTACTGGGTGCGTATCAAGACCTTCAATTAACTCCACATGTTCTCATGAAATGTAAATTCTGTCTAGCCTATTATATCTTTGGGAATAATATGTGAATTTACTCCGAACTCCTATTACTGAAGTTGCATCTTCCATGCTAAATATTTTCATAAGTCTTCAAAAATCTACCCGGCTTTGTTATATTTTTCCCCTCTGGGCCCCCCAGACACATCTTTACTGCTGCAAATCACATTCTAGTCCCTACCTATATGTAATATTCCTTGCTGAAAATGGATCATTTCTCCCACATTTTTTTTAAGCTCCATTATAGCAGTTTTAGGTGGAATATAAATATATGCCAGCGTAATCCTCCTCCCTTGCCAGTAGTCCCTTAGCACTACAAATCTCCTATTATCTTTTTTTTTTATCCTCTTCTATCATTATTGGAGCATCTCTTGGCAATTAATATAAATGCTCCTCTTTTCCTTTGTCACAGGCATTCCTCTGAATAACTATTCTGAATTTCTTTATCAAAATCACATGTTCAGTTCCAATTGCGTTTCCTGTAACGTAGCTATTTGCACTCTACATTTTAATATAGTTCACTACTCTTTCTTTTTTGTACTTTTCTGTGAGACCGCTGACATTTAAAGACCTTACAGAAAGCATTAAAAAGTTATTATTCCCACTTTTTTTTATGTTAAACACATTTTTAACAGCTTTTGTTACATGCATATACTGTTTGGCAGGTTGAACTTTTTATACACAGTTGTTTCTTGTCATAGCCATTTGAGCCTATCTTAACTTTTTGTTTTATTGAAATCCCTCAAAAAAAAAAAAAAAAAAAAAAAAAAAAAAAAAAACGCACCCCAATATTCCCCCTAAAATCTATTAATTTAATATTTAACAGACAAAAGTATGTGCCTCTTCAGATGTTGAAGTTTTACCCTCCTAATAGGAACAAAAGTCCCAAACTGACAGCCACACTTACAGACTTGAGTTAACATAAAATTAAGATTATGCAAGCTAAAACACATAATGCAGCTTGTGCTAATACTAAGTGCCAATTGGTTTTGTTGTAGTTTTATAGCTCTCCCAGTTGGGAAATCCCCTGAATGCTTTCAGAGAACATTGTCCTAGCCAGTTTCTCTCTCCCGTTTATTTCCTCAGCTAATCACTTTCCACCAAACTATATATATATCTATATATATATATATATATATATATATATATATATATATATGTATATATATTTCGCTTAAACAGCTCTGCATATTGTTTTTACTGTACTTGTGTTGAATTTATACTGTTAGCACTTTAAAAAGTTATTTTTTGTTTAATTTAATTGTTAGGCTAACACACTCAAGTGCGCTAGCCGTTTTATAGCATTTATTGTTTGTTACTGTATCTTTTTCTCCTTTCTCTGTAAAAAAAAAAAAAATATCCCTGTTTTCCCGCTTTTCTGAACTAGAATGGTCCAGTCTTCAGATTTTGTTGATCTCTGGGCTTTGTCTTAGTTCCTGTGCTATCCATATCCTTATTTGGATAAGAGGAAGCTTCTTTGTTCACCAGTGAGAGTGGGGAGCACTAAGCAACCTATTTGTCCCTAGATGATTGGTTCCAGCCCAACAACTTGTAGTTTATTGGCCATTTTGGGTCAATTCCTGGCTCTTTTCAACCCCCTGCTATAAAGCCCGCTTTTGCGCGTTGTAACGCGAAGTTGCTCATAGAGCAGCATAGGGCAGCGCCGGTTAATCAAGTTTAAACTATTTCTGGCTCCGTAAAGTCTACTTTTCAATTTTTCCCTTAGAACTGCTCTACTTGCAATCTAAACAGCCTATTCTCTAACTGAAAAGCTCAGCACTTGCTCCTAAAGCATTTTTTATACAGGTAAAGCACTCTTAAACAAAAGAAAGTACTTCTTTCACCTAAATTCCCTTGAGTACCCATTTCCCTATAGATCCTTTCTGACTCAGTTACACAGCAATCTTTTTCACTATTCTAGCATGTCGAAGGGTCAGTTGCTGGCATCCTCTCCTGTTCAGCTTGTGAATCTGGGAATCTTGAGGCAATGTTACAATTGCCTCATGTACACAGACAACCCTCTCCTCCTCCCAACAAATACAAATATATGCGAGAGATGCAACTATATAGCCAAACTGGAGGCTGAGCTCTCTCAATTCAGTACTGGCAAGACCAGGCAGGAGGAGAAGGTAACCACGTACACCACAAACCCAGTCTTGCATAGAACTATCACAACTGCAAACCAAACACATAAACACACAAAAACATACTCGGAGGCGCTGATTAAAAATCTACCAAAACAACAGAGGCCTCCAAAGCAGACACCCAAGCAACCGCCACCTCAAGACATAGCACATGCAACACATAGCTCACAAAGTCAGTGTGCTAAACAGTCACAGCCCTTAAGGCCAAACAACATGCCAGACACACTTGTAATAGGTGACTCCATAGTCAGACACACTGACGTTCTGCTCACCAGACTGAACAAGGAGAGGGTCACAGTAAGCTGCCCGTCGGGAGCTAGAATCCACCACATAACACAAGCACTCAGGTCACTCCACAGCAAGTACAAATATGACTCCGTCATTGTACATGCCGGTGTGAACGACCTGAGACGTACCTCCCTGGACTACATGAAAAGAGACATAGAGGAGCTCTCTGATTATATAGCCCAGGCCGGTATGACCCTGACCCTGAGCAGCATCTTACCCTCACCAAGAATGATGCCACAGTACAAAGACAAAATGATCAGTTTTAACAATTGGCTTAATTACTGGTGTCATTCAAAGGGGATCCAATGTCTGTCTGCTTGGGATGACATGCTCGACAAGCCACGCTGCTTCGCAAGGGATGGCTTGCACCTGTCACCCCTGGGCTTCTGGATATTGGCCAAGGCTCTTGCCATCCCCATAGTGCCTTTTTTAGGCAAGGCTCAAATGACAAACCTACCTCCCTAGAAAACACAAGTGGAAAAAAAAATAAGGGTAATGCTGCTCAATGCCAGAAGTCTAAACCTCAAGATGCACGCCCTCGAAGCCCTCCTCAGTATGGAGAACATCGATGTCTGTGCAGTGACTGAAACCTGGTTCAAGGCTCCTGAGAGCACATCAGGTTTTACCTCCTATCATGCTTTCCGGCCCCAAAACTTGGACCGAACCACAAAAGGAGGGGGAGTATCCATATTCATCAAAGATACCCACACCTCCAGGTTAGTGGCAATGCATGAAGCATCGGAGAACATCCAGGTGCAACTAACCATAGGCAAAACTGCCTTACAATTTGTAGCATGCTACAGACCACCCTCTCAAACTCAGGAAACTTGCACAGCCTTCCTGAAGACACTGGAGAGTATGAATGTCTCTCCAAATACCATCATATTGGGAGACTTCAACTACCCAAACATAGACTGGGAACATTACTCAAGCCCAAACACCCTAGCCCAAAGGTTCCTAGAATTCATAAACTCAAATGCGATGGAACAACTAGTCACCATTCCCACAAGAGGAGACAATATACTAGACCTGATCATCACAAACACGGGGACAAAATTCTCCACACCGGAAGTATATCCCTCATTGGTAAGATCAGACCATAAATTAATCTCACTGGAAATCCACATCCCGCCCCCACCCCCTGCACAAAAGACCACAGTGAAGAACTTCTCAAAAGCCAACTTCACACTTCTTAAGACTGAAGTGGTATCCTTTTAGGTCCCTGGGCCAGTGGAAACCACAACCCACACTGCTGAATCCTTTGCA